>NC_081149.1:13847589-14147589 GCF_958295425.1 Solea solea
TGTTTCATCTGCTATATTTTGCAGCCAAAGGGAAGAGCAGTGAGTCGACTCCTGGA
This sequence comes from Solea solea, assembly GCF_958295425.1. Lineage (NCBI taxonomy): Eukaryota > Metazoa > Chordata > Actinopteri > Pleuronectiformes > Soleidae > Solea > Solea solea. The sequence continues at coordinate 13,847,646 of NC_081149.1, forward strand.
GAGCTTTGCAGCAGACGAGGGCTTTCAGATGGATGGTAGCAGCTTCTCGGAGGAAGAGGAAAACAGCAGCTGTTCACACAACAAAAGCCCCAAAAGTAAGTGGCGTCGCTGGGTTTTAAGCAACAGATAGTTTGTGGATTATGAAATATTAAATGCGATGTTTGCATTTCCTTGCGCAGTTCCGAACTGTGTCCTGACCAAAGAACTCTTGACTGATGGTCTGAAGGTGTTAATCTCCAAAGAGGACGAGCTTCTCTACGCTGCCAGGGTCCACAATCTGGAGCTCCCAGACATGTAAGCAAACGTGCAGTGATTCAAGCGATGTCCTTCAGTGCACATACAGTACATGCTACGTAGAAACCCTGCATCTACCAATGAACACACATGGATTACTTCAGCCTTTAAAGTAACAGTAGAATGTTCATACCTTTGCCACGGTTTTATTCTTCACATTCTGTAAATGAGTCAATTATTACAGAGACATCAACTTATCATAAAATGAACAAGATAAAGACTGCCCTGTGTCCGTAACCATATCATTATATACATAACAATGTAATGTAATCAAAATCCATACAGGCACTAGCAAAAACATAACAGCCTCGGACGAGGTAATAATGCTAATTGGGTTTATTGAGAAAGACATCAATACAATGAAATCAATAAAATGTGTAATCTTGCATGAGGGAGCTAAGTTACCAGTATCAATTTTTGTCTTTTTCCTCTTTGCGTAACAAACCCCACATTTTTCAATACATTCAGTAAAATCCAATACAATGCTCTGGGTGTCGATACAGCTCGTCTGACTCGAGCAGGAAAGAGATGCTATTACAGCAGCAGAGTGGGGATTATATATGACATGAGATCCAGGCAAGTATAATTTAAGCAACAGAAAATAGCCTAATCATTTGCTTTCTGTTCTGTGCTTTTTTTCTCTCCTCCAGCTTCAGCATTGTTATTGATGGTGAAAGAGGAAACCGCCCAAGAATCTATTCACTGGAGCAACTGCTGCAGGAAGCTGTAAGTTGCTCTTTGCATTTCTTTATTGCTTTCCAGCCTTTCTGCTTGTTTGTAATTTCCTTTGCTTTCTCTCTTTCAAACTCTGTTGACCATTTCTTGGGCTCAGCTAGGCCATCTAATTTTCTTTAGGTTTCTGTGAGTGAGTGAGTGAGTGAGTGAGTGTCTGTCCGTTAAAGCCAGCTCTGTCTGTGGGTGGAATAAGGCCACGTACACCTGGATTCAGTCATGTTTTGGGGGTTTAAAAGGGAGACTGTGACATTTGTACTTGTAACAAAGTCGCGGTTTAGAGCAATAACGATAGCATACAAAGATAATCTAGCAAATGATAACCAGGAGTGCTTTTTACAGTCATGAGTTTCATGTCGATGAATGACTACAGTGTACTAAGTCATTTAGTCATGAGACGCAATTAGACGTTGTAGAAACCACTGCACATTGTTGGCTGTTATAAAACATGCTCTTCCATGTGTGCTTTGTATCCACAATGAAATGTTAGTGTTTACTTACATTTGTCCCATTTTTTCGACCGAGAAGATCACTGGTCTCTCTGGACAGTGAATGGTTAATGGTCTGTATTTATATAGTCTTGATGACCACTCAGTGATGACCACTGCTTTACATTACAGTTTTGCCATTTACCCATTCACACCCACATTCATACAGCACAGCTGTATGTACACAGCTGTCAAACATTACCCCCATGTTTTTTTACTGTAGATATAGGTCTCCCTTATTTCCATATGGGCCACCAAATGTTGTGTTTACACACAATGGAGAGTCTGCAGGCAGCGACCCTGGAATAGAAGAGCAGAGTTGTAACTGGCATGACTGAGCCTTGGGTTATATGCACAAACAAATGGGTATGATAATAACTGTTCAGGGACCTTGTATGACATGGCCTTGGATCGCATTTAATCTCAAGTTATGAATAATTAAGTGATAATTACAGTTCTCCACCAATTTCACATTCAATTAACTATACAGTTGTGACTGTGAAATGCTGCATGTATTGACCTCGACTATTTCCTTCTTTTTGAAGCGATTATAAAGGGCATACCTTTTCACAAGTATAATGTTTTCAGTGAAAGCTGAATGAAATATTCAGTACACATTTGAAAGCCTAAGTTAAATGAGACTACGTTTATTTTGTGTGCATTCATTCAATAACACACGTCTGACTTCCTACTAGTTTTAGTTTATTTTGGAATACATGTAACAGTCCAACTTTACTATTGTTTAAAAATCCCAATAAGCAAAGACTTATCATACTATTCATTTGTATGGAAGATCAATACCCCTCTGGTTTGTGTTGTTTGCAATTTAAGATCCTCCCATTCACCCCTGTGCCATTTTGACATGCGACTATTTATCTTCTTATTATCTCATCTATGTAAACTTGCTCATACAATTTCACTTTCTCGACTGGAAGTTCTACACCAAGCACTTATAGTCTTATCAAAACACTCACCCGTTAGCAGCTGGTTCTAATTATTCCGTATTCCCAATTTTCTTGTCTTAAAATAATTTCAAAAGCCATTTATATGACACCAATTTACACACTGAACACCTTCTATCTCGCCCATGTACACCCCAGCCCCCCAGCCGCCGCCACCACATCCACACCTCATCAGTCAAAGGGTTCCTTGCCATGGCAACAGTAAATGAAAGCAACCTAAAAGAGCCCCCACTGAGTGGCGGATGCTGGGGCTGCCTGCATTGTTGGAGGGAAGATCTGGCAACCTGCAATCACAAGCACTCCATTCAGGCCCTCTTTAGTATTACTCAGCAAGTCAGGATTTACTGCATTATGGCTTCCGTTCCTTTCAGCTCTGACTGGCACATTGGCATGAGATAAGTGCCGCTTGGAAACGTGGCACAGTGGCTGCCCATGCACAATGCTCCCTTGCTCTCCCACTGTGTATGTGTGTATGTCTGTCTGTCTTCATGTGCTTGTGTGCAGCCTGTAATGAATCTTAATTATGTTTTGGTCGGGCTTTCAGGTCCTGGATATACGTCCAGAGTCGGAGGCTATGCTCAGTGAAGGAACCAGGGTGTGTGCTTACTGGAGCGAACGCTCACGCTGCTTATATCCAGGCTACGTTCGCAGAGGTGAGACATCAATTATTTTCCATTCCTATTTTCTGTGTATCCCCAATAACTCAATATTGCATTGCACGATCATACGATCACTCTTTATCACACAATTACAATCACACTGTTCATTGCAGGTGGTTCAACTGATGAGGGGAAGCAAGGAGGAGTGATGGTAGAGTTTGATGATGGAGACCGAGGGAAGATTTCTCTCCCACACATCCGCCTCCTCCCTCCAGGATACCAGATTCACTGTAGGTGTTTCTTTATTTTGTAGTTGGAAATTTGCCCTTTAAAATGACAGTATATTGTCCACCTGTAACTCAACATAATCCTCCTCTTTCTTGTCTTTTAGGTGGGGAGATACTGGTACCCAGTGGGACAACAACCAAGAGAAACTCCTGTCTAGAGCAGGCCCCTATCAGTGACAGACATTTGGACAGACACAGTACTATCAATACTGTTATCAATAGTCAAAATCTAAATGTTCACAAAAGGAGACCAGGTAAGAAAAAAGTCTTCAATTCAGAATTTAAAAATGTTTTTTGTATTTTTAATAACCATAACCTTCTATAATGCTTACATCGGTAGAAAGTTCAATATAAATGTTGTTTTATATAGCTGCTTATTGCCTGAAATATACTCACATGCTGCAACAGACATTTTTATTGTACAGTTTTTGAGAAATTTCAAGTTTAAAGTCCCATATCACATGTTTTAATAAAAATATTATCAACTTTGAGATTAAATAAAAAATAGATTTTTCATAGGTTCCTCAAATTAAAAAATCCATTCCTATTGGTTTATACACGGCAAAGATACACAAAGCTTAAGAACAACAGCAAAGATGTTTTTTGGTGTTTCATACATCTCAAAAACAGAGTCAACTAAAATGAGCAGCAGTAGATTTACAACAACAGGCTATGTTGTCGGGCTGCTGAACTGGACTTGTATTGCTAAAACATATTACATATGTTTTATTCATTTCAGGGAGACCAAAGGGCTCTGGGAAAAAGCAAAAGCAACAGCAGCAGGCTGAGAGTGCCAATAAAAATCCCTCACCTTTCTTGGGTTGGCCCCCATTGGTTAACACCAGGAAGAGAACGTCTGACAATCTGTTTCAACTCAATGGGGCATCTAGGAAAGTCATGAGAGGGAAGGAGGATGACCTGTTTCCCTCGCCTCAAACCCAGCCACTGGCTTCAGTCCCATCCAAAGGCCTTTTTAGCAGCAGCTCCTTTGAGGTGGACTCATTCAGCAGCATTGCAAATGGCTACTCCTCCTTCTGTACTCAATCTACGGGACCAGGTCCAGATTTATCTCTGGGCCCCAGAAGTGGGTTATATGGCCAGAAACGCAGGCAAGATGAACCGGTTATACCAAGGAACAGGAAGTCTGGACAAGAATTCCTTGTCAAGTTAGATCATGAAGGAGTGACTTCACCCAAGACAAAGAACAGCAAGGCTCTGCTGTTGCGAGGTGGATCTTCCAATGTGAGCAGTATGCCCACAACAGAGGCGTACTCACACCCAGTCCTTCTGGTCAAGGACAACAAAAAAGGTGGTGCCTCCAGGGTCGAACTTCTACTGAAAGGAACCACACACCAAAGAAAGCCCTCCCCTTCTTTACGTCTGGGGGATTATGGCGATTTGGGCTTCAGCTCCCATCGAGATTGTCACAGCTCCTATTCTGATCTGGATGATGATGATGAAGAAGAAGAGGAGGAGGAGAGGAGGGCTGCACTGGCTGCAGCCTCAGGAGGACTAAGGACAGCTGGTCGTTTCCTCTCTCGTCTCTCCGTCTCCTCCTCTTCTTCTGGTTCTTCTAGCTCTTCCTCTTCAGGCTCTATCTCCAGTTCCAGCCTGTGCTCCTCAGACAATGATTCATCCTACAGCTCAGAGGATGAAGACAGTTCTACACTAATGCTGCAGAGTTGTCTGTCTTCCCACCGCGGGCTCTTACGACCATCTGAACCCACAACTTCTTCAAGGCCACATCAGCATTCCTTTGTGGCCAAAGCTTTGGCCGTTTCCAATTCCAAAGGTGGAACTGCTGAACAGATCTCCAACAGCAAGTCTCTGAAGAGAAAAGAATGCACCAGCTCTATGCCTAAACTGAAGGAATTCATAAAGAAGCAGAGGATGCTTACAGATGACTCCTCATTTATTCCAAGGCCAAAAATGTCTGCATTCTTAGCAGGGCGACAAATGTGGAAGTGGTCAGGAAACCCTACACAGGTGAGAATATACTATTTGTGTTTCTACTGCTTCTACAGCAATATAGCAAAGCTATGTCCTTCTTAGGTTTACTGATATCAGTTCAGTTTATGTAGGACACTAAGTCATAAAAGAAGAGTGGTTTAAGTGTCTGGTTTTTCCACAGAGGCGAGGTCTAAAGGGCAAGGCCAGGAAGCTTTTTTACAAGGCCATTATTCGAGGCAGAGACACAGTGAGAGTGGGAGATTGTGCTGTGTTCCTCTCAGCTGGGCGCCCTAATCTCCCATACATTGGCCGAATCGAGAGCTTTTGGGAGTCCTGGACCTCCAGCATGGTGGTCAAAGTCAAGTGGTTCTACCACCCTGAAGAGACCAAGCTAGGCAAAAGACATCAAGATGGCAAGGTAAGTCATGATGGAAGCTACAGTTTATAGGGACTGTAGATTGTTTCTTTGTTGGCGATCATGATGTGACTAAGACTGTCTTTTACTTCTCCAGCAGGCCCTATACCAGTCATGTCATGAGGATGAGAACGATGTCCAGACAATCTCTCATAAGTGTAAGGTGGTGAGCAAAGAGGAGTATGAGTGTCTGACTCGCATTCAGAAGTCGAACAGTACCTCTTCAGACCTCTACTACCTGGCTGGGACATATGAGCCGACGACTGGTCAGTTGGTCACTGCTGAGGGAGTTTCCGTCTTGTGTTAAACCTCCGCGATGACACTACTGAAGGACTCCTATGGAGAGAGAAAAAAAAAGTCTTTGACTTTACCTACCAGACAGTTCAGCCTTGGAAGAGGAGAATTGTTCTTTGGGTATGCCCCAAGGACCCATGGACTAATGTCAGCACCAACGCAGGGCTGTCTGAGGTTACACACTGGAGTCTACTGGCCTCTAATCTCGTTAGAAGTGAAGGGGGGTGTCTATAACTGGTTGATCGTTTAAGAAGAATAGTTGAAAGTCTCGTTCTTCCTGGGTAACAACAAATTCAATAAGTGGTGTTTGAGTCGTCGAGCTAATCTCTTTTTAACAGATCCCATGTGATTTGCAGCTTCATAAATGGTTTTAAGACTCACGCTTCCAGCTCCTATGATACTATGTCACCAAAGGAAAGCTTAGATTGCACTGGACTGTGCAGAATATCACGAAGCTGTAGAGTCTCAGTGGACCAATTCTTTAAAGGTAGCCTTACCTGAGAAAATGGAAATGAAAGCAAGGCATAGGGGCTTTCCTTTGACCTCTCCATTCCAGTGAAGTTGAAAACATGTAAAGGATGTAAAGTTGATGTCTGTAAATATTTTTAAATTTTCCCAATCAAGCCATACACTTCAGTACCTCTTGCCTGTCTCAACTGTTCAGGTGTACATTGTACAGTTCAGTTATTGTATTGTTGTCTGTTGTCTATATGTACATAAAAGCTATTTTATATGGGAGTTTATTGTATATATATGAGATGTATCTTTCCATGTTTGCGACTGATTTATTTTTATATGGGTGTGGAATACATTACCTTGTTTTTATCCTTTGCTTTGGGAAGTCAAGATTGGAGATGTAAGTGTTGCACTGCATATGCCCTGCTGAGACAGATAGACATACAGAAAGACAGACAGAGCACAGACAAAAACAGAGGGGTTTAGTCTAAAACGGGACAAGACTCACTTTCTGAGAGCGAGGAGTCGTCTTGTTTAAAAATAAATAGGTCAAGTGGCTTTTGGTATAGGTGTTCTGTAACTTTGCATTTCTGTTATCCTGTTCAAACAAACAGACAAAAAAAGTTTTATTTATGCTGATCATCATCACAAGTCAGATCCAACTGGACTGCAATCACGGGTCAAAAATGATTTAAGAGTAATGATATGAGTGTACCATTATGACACAATCTCTGTGTATGATGAGTGTCCTGGCATCACTATAGTCATGTCCACTCAAATCAATTTAGAACAAGACTGGGTCTTTTAATTAAAATGTGTCAAATGTGCATTGCACCCATGAATGCATAGTTTAGCACACTATTACAAAAATACCAAAGTGTCTTTATTAAATTTTATTTAAATCTAACATTATGTCTAGCACCTGTACTGAATTAAAATCAGAAATCACTGGTAACTTAGAATACTTGTCCTTGCGTATACTTGCATATATGTTGGCTTTGCATTGTGACAATGGTTTCTTGCACATGTACCTGCAGTTTTGTTTAGTACAAAAAATATGCAGCAAAAGGCCACCTGGGAGTGTGTCTATGAAGGTCAAGGTACTGACAAAGTAAGATGTTGAGTGCTGACAATTTGTTGGAATTAGTCTTTTCTTTTAGTTCCATTAGCCATCTGTGTCTATTTTGTACAGTACACGCACATACTCAATGCTAACTGTGAAGGACAATCAGATTCACAAAGCAATGGACATAGATTAGTTTCACTCAGTCTGAAAAAAAATACTTATGATTATTTAATTTGTGCCAAGTACATTTTGTCTGTTCTTGATTTGTTTATGCAATCTTAAGTATTCTTTGTTGGAAATGTTATTTTTATTTGTTTTTTTTCCCCGCCAACATTTTATTTATTGTCATTGTTGCTGTTTGTTTATGCCAAGAGCGCTTTATGAGAATGTGACATTGTTTTTTTTTTCTTGGTGTGATGTCGCATTTGCATTTCTTAAATAAAACTGGTCTGGTAGAGGCCATGTAGTGAAAAGAAATAAAGCAACACTGGATTCTTCTCATCCACAAACCTTTTGTGAATTTTTCTATTATACAGTACGTTTGGCTCTGTAGCTCACTGCAGCTGTCATTTAACACTCATGTGTTAAATCCAGCATTTTTTGCACCTACTTCACCTATTTCCAAAGCTTAACTTCATCAGTTTGCACCATTATTTTGCTCAGCCTAAAACACAGAAATAAGTAATACTCCTGTAGCCATAAAAAACATTCCCAATTGTAGTGTGTGCATATGTGTGGGATATGAATGTGGTAATTAAAATTGCAAAAGCAGACCTTTTTGTACATGACATGAAACAAGCAGGGAGCAATATTTCAGAGAGTGTGGAATAGACAGATTTAATTCAATTATGTAATGTGACAGAGACATCACCTTTAAACGACATAATAAATTGCACAATGAGACAAATAGAGACAACATTTCTTTTCAATAGTTTACTTTGTAAAAATGCACCGGTAATTTTTTTCTTAATACATCTCTGAGTTTAGTTTGTTAGTGTTTTAAAAGGAAGAATAAATTGAATTTTCAGCTTGTCCATGAACATTAGTGGAGAAAAAGCCCTTTATTTTTGCTGTATGTCACCAGCCCATCAGTATAATTTGAATATAATAATCTCCAGCAGTCAATGAGTCAATAAGGAGTTGCACTATTAACCATCAACTGCATTTGTTTAAGTGTTTAATTACTAGATGTGGTGATAGCGGCCTAGTTGTACATTACTTACAGTATATCACTAACATGTGTGTGGGGGGGTGTTATTTATACACTTTAAAGAGTTCTCCCATTTTCCCCTTAAATCTTGAGGCTATTCAGATTCATTTGTAAAGGCAAATTCACTAAGCACAAGTCCTTTTTCTGCCAAATTATTTTATTTGTTGAAATAAATTCTTTGATGTAAGTGCCTCTAGCCGAACTAAGTTTATGTGAGCTTTGAGTGCTTTCGTAAATAGAGATGGATCAGTCACAGCATCGCATAAAAATCTGCAGGATTTAACTGCCAAGCTCTGCAAATATGATGTGGACTGACTCAGAGAGAAATGTAAACTCGAATACACTTTGCCTATTTTCTTTTTAAATGAATGGTGCAAATGTGGGGTATAGCAGAAAATCCTTTTAATTTTTAATTTAACTTCAACTGTAAAAAAAAAAAAAAGTGTGTAATTTAATGTAATAATCTTTTAAAAAATTATAAATGTGCAATTTCAGTATTTTTGCTGAGAATCTTGCACTTTTTTATTTATATAATTTGTGATTCATATCTAAGAATTTTAAAAATAAGTATGCATTCATTCACATTAAATGGATGTTTCTCAAATTATTTTTTATCTACATAAACGTTCTCATTCTCTTATATGACCAATGTACAGTGTATATGTAAAAGAGGGCGCTCTCTAGTGGAATACAAAGCACCCTACATGTGCATGTGTCATTTTGATTCAGACACACAGTGTAGTATCATATTGTGTGTTTTTGTTTTAGTACTGTACAAAGTGGCAGTAAAAATATGTACCTTTCTTTATTAAATGTCTGGAGCAGCCTCTGTGTGCCACGACTGTATACATTTATTTAACCTGGGGCATCTGTCCATTTGCATACATGCTCATCAGCCTGGACAAAGCCAATCTCTTTACAAATGAATCAGTGAAATAACCACTGGCTCAGCCTGAAGGAGACACAATATGGGTCAGTGGCCTTTCTCTGCGAGCCCAGGGGTCTTTTTGACCTGCATGGAGCCTGAGTGCTGCCTCCCCTCCCCCCAATGCCCAGACAGGGGCTAATGGGCACATCAGTCATCTCTAACAGCAACCCAGTGAACACAAACATCGCTGTTTACCACCACAACCTTTTGTGTTGACTATGGCCACTGCCCCGTGTCTGAGCTGGGCCACTTCCTGTATCAGCAACATGGGGGTAGAGGGGACTCGCCACACCACAGGACCAGAGAACAGGGTTAAGAATGTGTGTGTGTGTTTGTGTGTGTGTGGGTTATTATGTTTTTAAAGAGTGTTGCTCCATTAACCCTCTGTACATAGATATGCAGTCAAGATAAGATACACAATACCCTGTAATAGGGACAATTTAGGTTGTGTTAAAGATATTTCATAAATTATATACACAAAACCAAACATGCTCTATCTGTGGAAAAGATAAGGCCATTAAAACAAGTCAGTGCACCAGAGGATTCTATTTTCTGTGCACATTCTGTACATTTTACACTCTATAACCTGGACTTTGTTACCTCTCACTTGATAGACTGGTCTGTCTGCCTCACTTTTCAGTGCCTCTTCTGGTTCAACTCGCTCAGCATCCAGACTGTGTTGCTCAGTGTCAACAGAAGGGCTGCTTTGCTGCACAAATATCTACACCTCATAAATGTCTCACCTTCTGCTTGACCCCGTCTGGCCTGTGACTTTGAGGGGGTTGAACAGGGGACAGGCTGCCTGGTGTATGGAGGTGAATGTGTGTGTGTGTGTGTGTGTAGCAGTTTAGGTTTGAGGTGAGGTCTTGGATCTTAAAAAAGGTGCAGGGAAAAGAGAGCAGGGCAAACACATCACGCAGGCTTTGACTGCTTCATCTAAAAAAAAAAAAAACCCAAAAAAACAAAAAGAACCAATAAAACCAGATTCTTCATTTTTTAGGTACATGAGTTATGAAGCTCTTACTGCTGCTACAAAATAACCACATTCATACTGAACGCTCTCATAACAAACACTCTTTCAAGCATTTCCTGCATGGAGAGAAACAAAACTCTGCATGAAACACAATGTCTACATTTGGATTAATACAGATACAGATTCTGACCAGTGAGATGTGAAGATGAGAGGAATAAGGTGACAAAGTACTAATTACCAGCAAGTTTAAAGGTATTTCTGTGGTAAACAAGATGATATTATTTGCTTCATGGTGACTGCTGAACCACCTGCTGCTTCCAAATATCTGTGCTTCCTCATATAGATATTTTGGACGAACGCATGCTTGTGCTTTGCACAGACAAATGCTATAACACACAGTCTTCCCACAACTGTGCAGTGTGTTGCTAACTGTGGCCCAGATCCAGCCACGCCGCCCCTAATCCATTTCTCTGTTGCTCATTATTAGTGGCTAGTAAAGATTCGGTATCAGCGATGCTAAAAGAGCTTTGCACAGTATTACATGGGATTAGTGTTGCTCCTCACTGCATATGTTGCTCACAAACTCTGATGTGATATCACCACCCCGTTAGTTGGGTAAAATGGTAATACATCCTCTTTTATCCAAAAGATATTTCCATATCGTTCCTTCTGTTGTTTGATCCCGTGGTAGTCTGCATAAAATAGTAACGGGAGGGACTCCAGAAAGGCAAAATTAGTAATGTAAGTGAACAATTTAAGGAGGATAAAGAATTCCAATATCATATACACTCATAGGTGTTTGATCCATTAAATATTTATTTAAAAATGGTCAATACAGTTAAAAGTCTGAGACCAGGTCTTGTTTTCTCCACAACCAAAGACTTTCCGTTTATTATCATAGCAAAGAAACCAGAACCCAAATCTGAAATCACAGAACACCCAACCCAATTAATAAACGATCAAAACAATTAATTTAGTGTTGAATTAATAGATGAATTGCCCAACAGCAGGAGAATATTGCATAATCAGGAGATGGGTGAATCAAAACGTCTTTTCAGCTTTGATTCTGTGACAAGAAACAAATAGGAATAGTTAAAAATGCAGATCCACTTGTGTATGTTTGTCGTTGACCCCAGCACCGACACAAATCCATGTTTGACCTATAATAAACTGTATCCTTCCTGTGTTTCATGTTAATACATACATGTCCAGTTGTCATTGTGCAACGAATACCGAAGCTGTGCCAACAGCCACAGTTGTACTCTAAGTGTCCACAGTACTCTACTGACCCAACAACAGCAGGAAGAGTTACAGCCTGTAATAAAAGAGGTCAGGCACATTCTCATACTATCTAATTTGTAAGTGCTAAACAGCTGGAAACACTATGTATCTCATAAATAAGAAAGAACGGCCTTTGGCCTTCCTGGGAGGGAGATCACCAATGGACGCTATTAATTAGTTTCTTCCAAAATCAAATCAAATTAAACTCTTTTTTTTTAAATAGGAATTACTGGTGCTGGACTCCAAGGCGGCAGGTATGATTTTTGTGTCTCAACTCTTGTAATTATCTGTTCCATCACAATAAAAATGATACAGGTTTGGTATCATAAGGGAGCTGATGTAGAAATAAAAGCATAACTGTTTTTTTACAATACACCGTCCTCTCTTCCCACACCTTCCTGTGTAGTGGTGTTTGTGCATTCCTGTGTCGACAACCCTTCCATCTAGTTCTCTTGGGTGTTTATCCCCCTTCACAGTAGCAGGGAAGCAGCTCCCTCCATCCCATCTCTGTTTACATTGCTCTTCCCCTCTATTTACTCTGTGCCCCAGCACCCTGGTGCACCGCGCTCCAAACAGCTGTTCCATTATGGAGAGAGCGGGCGCTTTAACCACACAATGCTGCCACACAGCTCTCTCTCTCTCTCTCTGACAGCCCACCATGGTCGCAACCACGAAGTCTGGGTCCGCTGGCACGCCTGTCATTGTTGCCATAAAGCTCAATCTCCTAAAATGCCACAGGGGCTTCTGGGCACGGAGTCAGCCAGGGCAACTGTTGGAGAGTGTCTACAAACCGCAAGACACATTTGCAGAGTTCGGCTTCTGATTAAGTATCTCTGTGTAAGATGCAGCGCAATCCTCTGGTGGTGTTTTTAAACAAGAAGTAATCACATCCAGCTGATGTAGTCTGTAACTGGCACAAACCTATTAAAACTAGACTTTTACAGTGTGACAATAACAACACATTAGAGTTTAGACGATATGTCGATTGTATAACGATCTGGATTTATATCTCAATTTAACGAGAAGTGCAATTCAGTAACCGTTGATACGATTTCTTCCTTAAACCAAAACTAAATGGTTTCAAAAAATATCTTTTCTCAAAACCCTGAAATGAAGATAACAAGGAGAAACAGAACTTCCAATACCTTTTTTCAGGAAAATTGGCAATTCTCGGGGAGAAAACAAGTTTTAAAATAGTCCCAAAAAAAAATCACTATACCTGCACTTGACATTGTCCATGGGACATTATCTAACAGAGAATGATGGCGCTTCCTCTGTCACGCTTTGCTTGCCTTGCTGTTCGGTTAAAAGTAAGAGTATTCTCCAACTGACTACCTTAGGGTCACACTACCCCATGAATCTTCACCGAATTATTTTTACCCTTCGCATGTTCCTTTTTCCTGCACAGCTGGTGCTGAGTCAGGAGGCAGGAAACCTGGGAGAAAGGCCACCATGCATCCCCACGCTCCCAGCAGACCGCTGCAGGGCCTTGAGGCGATAGCGACAGGAGACACTCCATTTATCAAAATACAATAGCCTCTACATAGAGCCAGCGGAATATGGGCCTGTCCGGGCCTATATGAACCTCCATGTGTATACAAGTGATAATATGTGAAGTATACTGTACATGCATGTGTGTTTTTGTGTCATTTCAGGTTTCATGTGTCTCAGCCAATCCAGTCAAATATTTGAAATGTATAGGGATTTCACTTTTAGTGATAGTAAGTGATATACAACCACGTCATCGCACCACTGAGATATAGATCTCACTTCCTCTCCCTGCGTGCACTTCCTTGTGGTTTCATTTGAATATTTTTTTTAATCAAAGTTTGTCGGTTTTATGCAAATAGGGAAACTAAAAACACTAACGTTTGTGCAAACTAAGCAGTCAATAAAGATTAAACCATAAGGAAAATTAATGAATTGCACATTTGAGCTATTGTCTCCTCTTTCTAACAAAACAATAAATCCAGACCTTAAACTAAACAAATACACACTCACTCACAAGCTCTTCTTCCTGTCTAGCGCAGTTCTGTCGTAGCCTCACCCGCGGTGAAACGGGATATCAGCATGTACAACAGCATGAGTGGTGTGTGTGAGCGTAGGACATGGAACTCATTCATAGCAGGATATGAAAGATTCCTGCCCAGCTGCCAGTCCCCCAGCTCAGGTTTTCAGAACCCTTAAACTCATCAGTCACTATATGCCTCTGCTCTCCTCCTCATTTATATCCATCACTTTTAAGAAAATATATATACAATCTGCTTGGATACAAGGCAGTCGTAAGCTCCATGGCATTGAACGCCTCATCAACATGAGTTAAAGCCCCTGGGCAACGGGCTTTGATCAGGCATTTTTAGAGACATCTCCTGTTTTCTTCAAACAAATCCATTGGGGTCGCTGTGCTAAATGTGAAATAAACTCAAAGCATGTGATGCAGGAAACTGACACTCAGCCACACACGTTTTTGGCTTAATAAAGAGGTGAGACGCTGAAAAACAATCTAGGAGGGGAAGAGGTAAAGATGTCAAAGGGATGAGGACAAAGAAGGGCGAAGAGAAATTCTGTCAGAGGGAGGAGAGGGAAGAGCGCCGCATGCATGCGGCCGTGCTATGAGATCAACTGACAAACATCTCTGCAACCTCGGCAGCGGCAAATCGGCGCCCACCCTCTGAATGGCCTGTGACAGCTGATATGTATGAAGAGCCAATTTTGTCTTACACCTTCTCTTGAATTTTAGCCCTTCTACCTGTCAGTGGGAGACAAACAGAAGAGAGAGTGAATGAAAGAGCGGGACAGAAAAGTCGGGATATGGACATGCTGCTGAACAGTGGGGGTGAGAGTAAAAGAAAAGGAGAAACAGAAAGATGTAGAAAATGAAACCTAAATGGACCAATTCAGCTGGCGGAGCCACACTGAGCATTCACCTGAGGCAGTCTTATGCCCTGTTTGTGTCTCCATGGAGACAGACCTCCTGAGTGTGCACTTCTCTACAGACTGACAGTTGTCCGGCTAGTTAGTCCTGCTATTGATTTCTGCACAATTTCCCAGACCAGATCATTGGAAAAAGCTAAAGTGTGGTTATATTCTCTGCTGTGATTGACAGCAAAAAAAACTCCTTAGATTCATCTTTTTTACCGTAAAAAAACGTTTTTACCGTACCGTTTAAAAATAATTGATGGAGTTGTCCAGTTTGCCAATGAAGCCAGACGGAAGTAAGAGTGTCCAGGGGGCGACTTCACTGGTTGCAAAAAGAACTTACTTAAAGTGAAAGTCTATCGGAAGATAAGGCCACTTTTTACCTGAATTATAACATCATCAAGCTTTTCTCTGAAGAGTTAATGTCTCATTCACTAGTTTCAGGTCGTCTTCAATGAGCACATGATGTCAATTTGGTAAATTACTTTCCCATTTGGAGAAAAATAGATGATAAAGCACAGCACATGCCAAAATGACTGACCTGGAATCGTCCATCTCTGTTTGCAGAAGATCGACAACATCATATCATGAATCTTAAGGCTTCAAAACAAGGGTTCAGATTCTTCTGGTCGACAGCACGACCGGTTGCCACTTGGCTGATCACTAACATCCAGGAAGTGCTTTGAGAGACAGTTAATGATGCATCCCTTATAATGTAAAACTCCTATCCCATCAGACAAAGTGTTTTCTCAGCTGCTATCAGGCATTTGCAAAAGAAACTCTCGAGCTTTTAACATATTAATGTTTAAAGACTTCAAACCAACTGGACTGAAGACTTGATAACATCTAATACTCTTGAGATATAAATACATCTACAGTATGGTGCCTATCTGTTTTGTAATCTGCGTGGTTTGGAGCCCTGGGGCAGTTGTGCTTAATGACAAGGCTTTTCTGTCATCTCTCCCCACTCAGCTCCACTTTCCTTCCTATACTGACCATAGGAACCGGATCAGAGGCTCACGATGGCCTTTGTCTGGGGTCTATTGGCCAGTGTCAGCTTACAGGCCCCACTCTATACACACGGCACATTATGGAAGTTTTAATAGGTGATCAGAGCAGCTGTTGCCAGCACAGCGTTGATTTACTGTGGCTAAGAGAGGGTTTAATGACTATAGAGGCAGACAGCTCTTAACCCTTTGATGTGCACTGGATAATGTAATAGGATCAGGTAGCCCCCCCTGGGAATGTTGCTCATGCAATAACATAAGCATACGCAAGCACAAACAATCTTGGAACACAATAATACAGTGTAGAGGCTCCTCAATCAGTGGATGCCAACCTCTGTACAGTAGACAACATATGGGTTTGACTTGTGCCCCCAGTCATGGTACGCATGTAAAGTCCATGCGGGGGGGAACATGTGAACACTCCTGCAAACACACATGCAAGCACAGTGGTGTTGTTTGCTGACAGGTGGTGCATGCTCAAGGAAATACAAGCTTACCCAGCACAAACAGCCCCAATGGGCTTAGCACTTCAGCGGAGAGAAATTGGACTACTTATGCAGCACTATTCAGACCATGCAGCATCCATCTCGGGGGGGGGTCAAAGGCCACAAATTCTGTTTGCACCTTTAAGACGCCAATCCTCTCTTCTACAGTGCGTAAAACCTCGCAGCTGGGCAAACAACAGGCCAAACAGTCATGAGATGGATTAAACGTTTGACGACTTACAGCTTTGACAAACAATTGTGCGGCCACTTGTCTGTTCGCATGCACAAATACATGGAGAAAGAAACACACACACACACACACACACACACACACATTTCGAAGCAGTAATCATGGCTGTAACAACTGACACTCTCTGC
Organism: Solea solea; assembly: GCF_958295425.1. Classification (NCBI taxonomy): domain Eukaryota; kingdom Metazoa; phylum Chordata; class Actinopteri; order Pleuronectiformes; family Soleidae; genus Solea; species Solea solea. The sequence goes on from NC_081149.1 coordinate 13,864,370, forward strand.
CAACCCACTGTTTTGAACCCCAGCATATATACCTCCAGCCCAGGCCCCATTAACCAATCTAAAAAATGATAACTAAATCGCCCACTGGCTTTCCAAGAACAGGCAGGGCGGAATCAAAAACAGACAGAATAATCAAGCAAAATGCTCTCTATCTGGAAAGGATGTCTCCCAAAAGCACATGAATTGCATTGAAGCAGGCAATGGGCCTGTGTGAATGATGTTGTCTACTTGCATTAGCCAAGTCACTGTATCCCAATGCCAAGTGAGTTGATGCCAGCCACTTCCTGCTGTAAACAATCTACCCAGAAGGAGAAAGAGGGGAGGAAACCTCTGAATGAGAAACAACAGGAGACGGGGAGAAGACCCAGTTGTTCAATGAACATTTCTACAACGAACAAATGTGCTCAATTTGTCAGACAAGCTACGGTAGTCTGGTTGTAGGGAATGTGTGTGTGTGTGTGTGTGTGTGCTAGGACAAATGGCATCTCTCTCTGTGTAGATGAACACAAACCAAGTGCTCAGAGCTTATGGAGACAGACGTTGGATATACAGCTTGGCTGAGTTCGCACTACATAATAACGGCTCCCTCTCCTTTCTTTATCACTCTCTCTCTCCTCCCTCACATCCTCCCCTCTCTTCCAACTGACGGCCCAAACTGCCGCCTTCGAGCCAGTGTCATTAGCTATCAGCGCCAATATTGATCTCACGTCATAATGTGGAGCTATGGTAGCGCCGCCTTTGATCACAATTTGTCAAATCAGATTTAGGATATCTATCTATCTATCTATCTATCTATCTATCTATCTATCTATCTATCTATCTATCCATCCATCCATCCATCTATCCATCTATCCATCTATCTATCTATCTATACAGAAGTGGATGACGGTAGCTCAGTGGTAGAGTGAGTTGTCTTTCAACTCAAAGGTTGTGGGTTTGATTACTGGCACCGTTAGTGCCGATGTGTCCTTGGGCCAGCAGTGTGTGAACTGGTATGAAAGATGAGTGACATAAAATGTGCTGCACATATATTACGCTATATGAATGGGTGAATGGTAAAGCTGCTTTGCGTGGTCATCATGGGCAGAAAAGCCCAACATGCAATGCAATATAATAAAAATACAAACTATTTACACACATTCTTGAACAGCATTTTACATGAGGACACTCTTATAGCCCCCTGTGAAAACTTTAGCTTTCACAACTAAATGCCTAACCCTAACCCAAACCTTAATTTGAACCCTAATTCTTCCCCTACCTCTAAAATCTATTCTTGAACCATTAACAGCCATGTATGTGCAAGTGCACGCACACATACACACACGCATCAGAACAAGAGTCTGCACATCGCCAAACACAGACACCGATTAATCAATGAAGTGCAGCTTTTACACATTACCTATTTACAGTCTGCTTACACAGAGAGCTGAGCTATCTTTGTCAATAACATTTTTGTGCTGACATAACCTCCAATTAGGTGATTCCACCGTCTCTCTCTGCACGAGCGGGTCTTTGTCTTCACTTCTTGATGAGTGAGGAAGAGGAGGGGTGGGTGGTGGCGGCAGTTTTACAAGTTTGGCTCACTCTAAAAACAAATGATATCCTGCAAAACAAATGTGGCATTACAACTGAGAATGAAAAGGCTTGACATTTACCGAGGCTCATTTATATGGCTACCCACACTTAGCTCATTGGCAGCGCCCATTACGCTGGGTAAAGCAGGAGTGAGGAGTGCAGGACTGGGCTGGACTGGGGCCGGATAAACACAGTGGGGTGAGCTGTTAACGGCCTGTGGGAGGATCTTCCTGCAGATGAATGAACACCTGGATTAATGGGGTCAGTGATCGCCAAGCTGCTGAGGAAGGAGAATCCCAGCCAAGGCAGCCATTTTACATTTTACTTTTACTGCATATCTCATGGGCCGTTTTCCTCCGGTGGTTTTAAAGGGGGCAGCGGGATGCTCCCGCAGGGACGGGCACAGACAGCAGAGAAAGGACATTTTTTTTTGCACCCGAGCATTGGAAGTGATAGTTACACAGTTAGGATTTTATAAACTCACCGACACTCCAAGGACACAACACTCTGAATGGTTTATGCTGATGTAGAATGATTCAGAATTTCTTACCAGAATTGGTGACTGCACCTTTCTGATGATTTCATTGTGAAAAATCTTCTTATTCATTGTGGATTTTTTTTTAAAAAATTTTTAGGTGAAAAATGTGTCATGTTATTCATTAGACGAGTTTAGACATTTGTGCCTTAGTCCTTTAAGGGTTATTTGGATCTATTTTGTAACTCGACAACCTTGACTCTTCTGTGAAAGAGCTTTACAATGCAAGCCAAACGAGGAGGGCACTGGCCCTTTAAATACAGCTCTGAGTGCTTGGCAGGCTAATAGATGCAGTCTAAGGGTACTAATGGATGGCAACCTGAAAAATGGTCTTATCTGAAAAGGTCCTGGACAGTTATAAATTAAATAATCACGCCGGGCACATTAATCCATGTACATGCCCAAAGGGGGGGGACCTCAGCTCACCATTTGATCTGTGTGTGTGAGCACATGTACAGTATATGCATGTCTACGCACATGCATATACTGTACATGCGTTTGCAGGTAACCAGCCCCTTTTAATAATTTTCTTTTAGAGCTAACAATATATTCATTTATTTTTTTCTTATAGGAAGCAGACAATATGGGGAAAGAAAGATGGATGATGGATTTTTTTTTTTAAAAAAATACAAAAAAACCAGGAGGACAACCAAGAGAGAGCGACAGGAGAAGATAGTATAGGCAATATGGCTTGGCCGCCAGACTACCACAGTTAAAATGTGCCAAGATTCTTAGAGTGCCAGGCAACCCAGACCTGCGAGGCAGAAGTAGTGTCTGAAGGACAAAAGAATGATCCCCCCCCCCCATTAATGAAATATTTCAATCAACACAGACTCACTGGATAATGGTGACAGTGTTTCCTCAGGACACCTCCATGGTTCTTTCCACCTGTGACACCCCAGCTCCTCTTCATATTTCTCTCACAGAATGTTTTAGGATCCTGAAAGTCACACCAACTCTTAATGTTGCTTGGTCACCCTTCCTTTTAACACATCTGTAAATATACATGATATTTAACAGGACTTAAGCTCAGAACCCTATAGTTCACACAATCTATTAACAACTAAACTGACAAATACTTTACACCAGAGTGTATGGATGGAGAGTTGAGTGAGACTTTTCTTTAGGGAGAAAAAAATTGAGAAATTAAATTATTCAGCTTTTACTTTGTGTTCGACAATCCCTGAAGAGATCAGGAGTCCAAATGTGTGAGCGTAAGTAAACCAGTGGGAATTTATGGTCAACAGTGCCATCTACTGGGCTTGCATTAATTGTACCAACCATTAATTCAATTCAATTCAATTTTATTTTATATAGAGCCAAATCATAACATACATTATCTCAAGGCACTGTACATAGACATCATCATGGAGAGCCGAGAAATCCAACAATTCACACAATGAGCAAACACTAAATGCATGCGTTTGGCCACAATTTTAAAACAGAGGTGACATCCATGTCCAAATAATGTGAATTCTCTTAAATCAGTATTGTATGAAGAGATAGGAAGCACCTTGAGGACTTTTTTTTTATGTCAACAGTCGTTATCCTTACTTTTATCTCTCAGACAGTATAGGTCAAAGTTCACAAACACATGCATCCTAAAGCTCCTCTACGCAGTTCGGTGATGCTTTCTTTCTGTCTTTCAGTTTCTGCTCAGAACAATCTATAGTCCCCAAAATAAGATCACTTCAGCAAATTGACCGCCATGTTTTGTCAATACTTAACAGAGCTTCTATATAGATGCACTGGATGTGTGTGTGTGTGAATGTGCGAATGTCAAAAATGTAGTGAAAAGCATTTTAAGTGGTCATCAAGACCAGAAAAGGGCTTCAGACCAACTAGCATATCATACAATTTGGGTGTGAAGCTGTAATGAAACGTCAGTAGCATGACAGAGTACTAATCTGCAGGTGTACACCATTGTGTATGCTGATACTGCAATGCAGTGCTGCCACCTAATGGACACATTGTGATAATACTCTGTAAAAAATACCAAATTACAGTTTGCTGTGTAAGAGAATGAAATGATGGGTTGGCTCTAATTTGAGGTTGTGGAGGTTTTTTATTGCTTCTCACTGACACAAATCAAGACAAGTAAAAGCAAAACAAACTCATCTGTAAAATTAGCGTTGCCATTCAGTAACTGAGACTGTCTAACTATGTAGTAGTAGGTATTAATTTTATTCATTTATGCAAGAGAAATCAAATGGTGGGGGTCAGTGGGGAAGGGAGGGGGCACATAGGTTAAATATAGGGATAATGGTGCGCCCTCAGTCAGTCTCACCTGAAAATACAGTGTTTCATTAGAGCCGAGTTCCACCCCAGATTTTTATCACACCTCCTTTTTCACACCTTCTCACTTTTTTTTTCCCGGTTTTCACACTGTTACTTCTGTCACTTATAGAGCCGAGTGCAGCGCTATGAATGCTTTGAGGAAGAAATGATTGCGTGTTTTTAGTGAACTGTTCAAGGCATTTCAATAAACTTACCTTTGGTTGAAATATACTAGCCCCTATTTAACACCTTGTCTGACCTCGTCAAAAATCTGACGTGTGTTTATTCTGCAGTTTTTCCAAGCAGACACACTCAAAGGCAAAGAGGCATAGGCATAGAGATAAATGCTAATCATCACATTGAAGGGGAATAAGCAATATCATCAAATGCATTTATAGTTTATCCTTGATCTGTCCCTTCCCTATGATACCCATAGGAATGTTTCTCTCTAACTTGTCTTGAAGAAGAATTAACATCTAAACATTTTTTGTTGGTACAGTCCTATGGTAAATAATTCAACATTTCATCCACCACACTCCCCTGCCTGTGCAGACTTCATTATGTTCAAATGACTTGCACCTCGTGGATATTCATAATAACAGGCGTACACAAAAATAAGCTATGGGGTTGTTGTCTTTATGAAAGGGCATTTTCTTAAGCCCAGTGTGTACAGCCTGTTCAAGGAAAGAATGCTGCTCCTGTTCCGCCTCACCTTACCTTTGTGTAAAAATGCATGGATACAGAGACAGATGGTGCTCATGTTACAATAGTAAGCAGCTGGAAGCAGAGACACTCGGTAGACAGTCGGTAGGGAGTGAAAGATGCTTGCATTGAATTTACATGTCACACCCGTTTCTGGGACACCAGCATGCTGTTTATGATCATACACTGGGGTTATTCATGACACAGGCTTCCTTAGTGTTTTTGCCTCACTGGGTTCAAATCTGCCAGCCTGAGCCTTTCTTTAAACATGTTGTGTGCATGTATGCACAGTTTTCCTCTAGGTACAGAGACACGCAGACATGCATGTTATCTGGCGACCATTCGTGCCAAGTGTCAGTGTCAGGGACTGGCTCCCACCTGGGACCCTTCAAAAGTGTAGGTAGAGTAGCTAATAGACAGACAGATCTCAGTTGGAAAAGGTGTTTTACAGAAAGACATTAAAATCATAACTACAGTACGCTCTCATCTCTACAACCTGCCCCATCGTGGTGTGAAATTGTTTGTGATTTAAAGACATTTAAAGATGTGTGTCTGTTGAGCACTTGTGCTTATTTGTGTTTAAATGTGTGCAGTGTTTCCTGAAATGTTCATATGCTCAGACTTATACACTTCTCATAATGAAAGATCACTGACTTGTTGTTTTGCCCTTGGCGTCATTGTTGCTCACTGACTGTGCTTGAATCGGTCGACTGTCTAGCAATCTATACTTACAGAATGTTTTTCTTTGACTGTTCTTTGACATCAAATTGCCTGTTTTGGCTCTCAGGCCTCCCACTCGCCCCTGATCGGACTCCACCGCTGTGCTGAAAGGTTGAGCCAGCGGCCTGGTTACATGCCCAAACACTGTGCAAAATACTGGTAACACGGCAACCACAGTGTCCGCACTAAAACTTGAGAGCTCCTGCTGATAAAAGAGAGGCTTTTTAGAAAAGCAGCCAGCTCCATTTCGATTTTAAAACTCAAGAAACTAGACAGATTTTACATTTATTCCCATTCACTTCCAAACTGAGTCCCATCAGTATAGATTTTACTGCATTTCCGTCTGTCTGTAACTAATTGGTGTTTGTCTGAATCAGGTCTCTCCTGAGAATGAGACCTCCAGCAGTGAATGCAAAGCATTGCTGTCTCATACTTTCAGTATGTAAATGCTTATGTAAAATGTGCTTTCAAGTGTGTCTGACCTGTAGAAAAGGGACACACGGTTGGTGTAGTGGTGAGCACTCTAGCCTTTGCAGCAAGAAGACCTATGTTGCCGACCCGGTATGAACAAGGGCCTTTCTGCATGTTGGTTGCATGTTTTCTCAGGGTTCTCCAGTTTCCTCCCACAGTCCAAAAACATGCAGATTGGACACTCTAAATTGACGACTGTAGGTGTGAGTTAATAGTTGTTTGATTGTTGGTGTGATGGACTGGGGATCTGTCCAGGGTGTACCCCACCTTTTGCCCTATGTCAGCTGGGATTGGCACCCGTGACCCTCATGTGGAAGATAAAGCTGCAGAAGATGGATGGATGGAGCTAAAATACTTGTCATATTACTGTGGATATTTTCACAGATGCCTGCACACCTCACCCCGAATGACAGTGTTATGAACAATAAGAATATAACCATACTAAAAGAATATCTGCTTTTTAGCTACAATACACATCAACTACAATAAATATCAACGTGGAACATATATTGTTGCTTCTATTTAGCTTTGGGTTATAACTAAACTTTGTCCTTAGAATAACATTAGAGCATTAACTCTAAAAGATAAAGATCATTATCCTAATACCAATTAACTGTCACAGCCATTGGATGAGATCATTTGCCATTAAATGTAAAAGTGTGTTAACTCTACAGATTTTGCTTTGTGCTACAGTTGGAATCTCACAAGCATAATGCAGCATATACTTTTCCTGGCCTCTGCCCTCAAAATCCCCCTGAAACCTCAATGAAAGATGGTGGTAATGCTCTTACAAAGGTTGATCTTGGTGTGCACTGTGATAAAGGTCACCGGGCAGGAAGCGTCAACCTCTATTATCAATTGCCAAGCAAAATAAAATAAAATAAAAAAAGATAGGAGGATTAGGAGAGGCCAAGGCTGAGAAACAATCATGATAAAAGTGGAGGAAAGGCCAAATGCTTGTACATTCAAATGTGACCTATTCAAATTCTGAGCTCAGCGACTTGACTCATTTAAATATCTCTGAAGCCTTAAACCAAACATAATGTTGCTCCTCAAAAACCTGCATGTGGGAAACAGAAATTACAATTCTCACATAGAAACCTTTGTCCTGCTGTGGGAGTTAAGACCATGCTTCTAAATCAGTCACCCATACTTAAATTTCGATGTAAAAGAGGCTCTTTGTGAATAGAGTTTTAATCTTGACATCATGTTTTTAAACAGGCAAAATGCACAGTCATGGACAGGAAATTTCATTCCAAATGTGAGAAACAGCGGGAACAAAAGATCAAAGCTGAGATAATCCTCGGGCTGAAATGGTGCGATCACTGGTACATGGACCTAATTACGAGAGTTAAGCAAAACGAGGTCTAGCTAAGAAATTCATGTGTGTAATTGTAAAATGTCCAGGAAATGAAGGCAAGGGAAGACGAGGAAAGACAGAGATGAGAATGTGATGAGATAAATGTTGGGGAAAAAAACACACACAAAGTGAAGCTCTGCTGTGTGTGTCGCACAGAAGGAGTGGGAGGAAGGGGTGTTTGTGGTTGGTGCTCTAGTATGTGACGTCAGCGGCTTGTTGGACTGAGCTACTGTGTCATGCTGATTTTAATCCTAACTCATTAAGGAACAGAGAGCAAGTGCCTGTACAAGCCCTCTGGGGAAAGCAAGAAAGTGACAACAGAAGAAAGAACTCTTCTCAAAGGCAGAAAAGTGGAGTTAAATATCAGCTAACCAGTCAGAACAGGGGAGATTTCAAGCCTTTATTTCGCTTCTCGTTCTCATGTCTGCTTCCCCTCATTACCCTCTCCCTTTTTTGTCCTAACTTTCTTTCTTTTCAATCGCGACGTGTGGCCTGGTCAAGCATGCCCACAAACGGAATCAACAGGGCCCTGAAGCTACAGTTTGGCCTCATTAACCATGAGAACCGCTACCTGACTGCCGAGAACTTCGGCTTCAAGGTGAACGCCTCTGGTACCAGTATGAAGAAGAAACAGATCTGGACCTTAGAACAGGATGAGCAAGATGGCCAAATAGTGTTCCTCCGCAGCCACCTGGGACGCTATCTGGCCTCTGACAAGGACGGGAAGATCTCATGTGGGGCCGAGAAGCCCGACCATGACTGCCATTTCCTTATTGTGCCCCAATCGGATGGTCGCTGGGCACTGCAATCAGAGCCGTATCTACGCTACTTTGGAGGTTCTGCAGACTACCTGTCTTGCTTTGCCCAAGTCGTTGGGGAACAAGAGCTGTGGGCTGTCCATTTGGCTTTACACCCACAGGCCAGTCTGCTCAGTGTAGCACGTAAGCGCTATGCCCATCTGTCTGCCTCAGAAGGAGAGATCTCTGTGGACAGCAACATTCCCTGGGGAGTGGACTCCCTGGTCACCTTGGTATACCTGGATGGCAAGTACAGCCTAAAGACCTGCAACAGCCGTTTCCTCAGTAATGACGGCAAACTGGTGAAGGAGAACACTAACGCTACGAGCTTCACTCTGGAGTTGAAATCTGGCAAGCTGGCCTTTAAGGACTGTGAGGGGAAATATCTGACCCCCATAGGTCCCACAGGAACGCTGCGCTCTGGCCGATGCTCCAAGCCTGGAAAGGATGAGCTGTTTGATCTTGAGGAGAGTCATCCGCAAGTAGTTTTTCAAGCCGTCAATAAAAGATTTGTCTCGGTCAAGCAAGGTAATCAGCTGGTAATGTGATTTGTGTGTGTAATTGCATCCGACCTCGCCTAATGATAATACATTTGTGTTTGTTTGTTGAATGAAATGTCCCATAGAGAAAATGACGCTTTCAAGTATTGAGGAGCTTTAAACTGCTGAAAGAGAGGTTAACAGATGAGACTGGGATGTTGGCAAATACATGTAAAAGTGTGATGCTTTCACAAAGGCAAACAGACAAGTGCATGCAAATATGTAAGCATTTCAATAAGAAAGACACAACTATAAATTAAGCACTTGAGTAAATAAATGACAGAAATGACCTCCACTATAATTCTGCCCTGCTGTGATTTCTAACCCAGGGGTGAGCATGTGAGACGACGTGAGTTCATTATCAAAAGTGGCAAAAAAAATTTGTTTTCAAGTTACTGGTAAAGTATAATTCCACTATCCTTTCAAGATTATTCTACTTTTCTCATACAGCGAGGGACATTTTGCAGATTTTGCTAGTGCATTTGGTTAGAAGTAAAGTTTTCCCTATGGAAAACATCTAAAACGTCACAGCACAGTACAGTATACACTGTGACAAAACACAGTATATTGTTGAGTGGAGCAGTGACACTTTTGGGTGTGAAGTAAATTCAAATACTGCATGTACAGTCGCGAAGGGCTGAAAATAACGCCACATTATTATCGGCCTGGAATTGGAGTTGTTCTTTTCGACTGTTGTAGGTGGTTGACAGTTACAGTGTGGAGGCAACTGTGATAATGGGCTTTGTCATGTCCACTGTGTCCATTGAAGATTAAGTGTGCAAATGACTCCAGGGCAGATTTGTGCCTCAATGGTGTCAGTTACCATCAACAGGATTTAAGCCTTGCAGCTACTTGTGCTTTATTGTCAGGTACTGGCAGAAGTTCCTCCAAATGTCAAAAATGTGGCAATGAGTTAACGACACAAAATAGCTATGGTTACGCGGCGCCAGACAGATCGATTACACGTTCTCGTCACAGCGTGCATGCTGTGATCTCCTCTGTCCTCTATGATTATTCGAGGAAACCATGTGGGTGAACAAGGGCAAAAAGTGTTTTCTGTCACAGTTTTTTAAAGCTTTAAAACCTGGTTACAATAGCAATTCTTTCAAGTTAATAACTGCGTGACATACTGTTGTAAACTAGCGGCACAGTGTATATGCAACAATATAGCATTAATTAGAATGAATTAGAAATGGACTAACTTGAGACTACAGTCATATGCTCATGCATTAATAAAACTGCTTTTAAAAGTTACTGTTAGGGCAATATTTTAAAACTGTATTCTCATTATGTGGGGAAAATAGTGACATATTTAAATGTTCCTTTTTGTTTTGTGGCAATTTTACATTTTTTTTTTAAGGAACAAGACACTGAAAGCTGCTTAGTGGTGCAGATTTGCATTTCACCACTCAGGGAATTACTGGGAGGGTGGAAGGGTGACTGTGGGGGATTAGGGTTGTAACAGGCTTAAGAGAAAGGTTAAAGGATATTTCTGTAGCATCCAGTTTGGACAACGGCAGACACGGCTCACTTCTGTGTCTGTGTATTCTCCTCCACCTAAAAACGCCTGCACCAGACAGAGAGTTAATACATGTGGATTAAGTAAACAACAGAAAATTGGCTGCAAGTGGAAACATTCAAGGTTTAGACAACAGTGCACTAAGCGACTAAATGCAAAGACATATTCAGTAAGGTAGCCTGTTTTGTGTTTAGCTTTACTTGTGTGTTGCATAGAGGCATCTAAATGTACATAGTTTAAAGCAGAGGTCTTAAACCTGTAGCCCTCCAATCAATAACATATGGCCCACTATATAATATCATGTTATAATGAAAACATGGCCCGCGACCTGCTCTTCCTTGTAAACGCAGCAGAGGTGGTAGAATATAGAATATAGAGTACTAAATATGTCAGTAAGCAATATTTTTATTATTATAATAATAATAATAATGCATTTTTGCTTAGTTTTAAGTGCTCTAATTACAGATATGTTATTTATTTCATTTCATTTCAAAACAAACATGTTTACTTGACATTTCTGCAATATCATCATTAATTTTTTTTATAGTAATATGCAGTAATATGATGGAATATTGTGTTATGAGTCCCCTCTTGACCAGATTAGACACTCATAGGCCCCCAGGTCATTTGAGTTTGACTCCCCTGGTTTAAAGTCTGCCTTTCCCTACATTACAACAGTACAGTAGAGACAAATACAAATGCCAAACCCATCCTGCAGCAGTATTCACTTGTACAAAAAAAAAGCTGACAAAAGCTTTGTTTTCCCTTCTATTTGTAGACAGTTACATTAACACACTGTGTAATTACAATGACACACTGATGGCCTTGCATTATTTCAAAATTGCAAGGGTCCGTTTGTCCAGCCCACGGGAATGTTGAAGCAACACCATGCACACTTTGAGTGACAATTTTACATACAGTACAACCCACAGCAACTATTACAAAAGAAAACTCACTAAACAAAACTACAAAAAAATGTTTGATGCAAACATATAGCACACTCTATGCAACATCTGCATAGATGTAACTAAATGTCGGATTACAATTATGAACACAAGTGTCATTTTGTCATCCCTGCGAGAGGCTACATTGTAATCCATCATTTCTATTGAATGAATGTCTGTCTTTTCCCCTCATTGCCAGGAGTGAGTATTTCAGCCAATCAGGATGCGGAGACAGACATGGAGACCTTCCAGATGGAGATTGATAAGGAGAATAAAAAAGCTATGTTTAGGACCAATGGCGGATCCTACTGGACTCTGGTCACTCACGCCGAGATCCAGTCCACTGCCACAGAAGTGTAAGGGGATTCTTTTTTTGCTCTACGAGAAAAGCTCCTTTGTCTGATTGCATTCACCTCTTACCTGAACCCTCTGCCTCTCCCCAAACATATGTTTTTTTTCGCCCAGAGAGATCAACACAATGTTTGACATTGAGTGGCGAGGACAGAGAGTGGCACTCAAGGCGAGTAATGGAAAATATGTGTGTACAAAGAAGAATGGGCAGCTCTCAGCAGTGAGTGATGCAGTGGGTAAGTGGGCTCAAGATTCAGTGAATTGATTGATAGAGTGATTGAATGTATATTGAATGAACAGTATTTATCCTTCATTACAGGGGATGATGAATTATTCCTGATGAAACTCATCAACCGCCCTATGCTGATCCTCCATGGAGAGAATGGCTTTGTGTGTCACCATAAGAACTCCAACACTCTCGACGCAAACCGATCCGTCTATGATATTTTCTCGCTGATCTTCAACGACGGCGCCTACAACGTAAAAAGTCAGTGTTTCAATGTGTCTCATCACACTCCATGTATCTGTATGCGGACAGTAGTTGTTAACTCACTGGGTGTCCTTCTGCAGGTGTGAACGGAAAGTTCTGGTACATCTCGACCAGTGGCTTCGTGTGCACCGACGGAGACAAGCCAGAAGACTTTTTCCTCGAGTTCCTGGAACATGGACGCGTTGCCATCAAGGGTTCCAATGGCAAGTACCTCCGTGGAGATAAGGGAGGCATACTTATGGGTGATGGTACATCTGTGGATGCATCTTCTCTTTGGGAGTACTGATCCGCTGAAATGAGGGTCCTCAATGAGGGCCGAGTGGGTGCACAACCTGCTTCCGTCAGCTTACATGAAGTGAACTGAGTGATGAACATTTTCCTGCCTGTTTTTATACTAGTTGCCAGGTGTTTGTCACTGTTTTTTTGTTTTTTTTTTAAATTGGGAAGACGTGAATACTATAGAAAGGTATGTTTTTTCTGTAAATGTTAAATGTTTTGTCTTCCAAATGATCGACATCAACATGCCAACAACAAGCAGTGTCATTTCACACATTAATGGAATAAGAAAGTGAATGTTCCAGTTCCTTCAGACACATTTTGTTCGATGTAGGTGGAGTGACAACGTTTATCAGACACAATGGTCAGACAGTGTAACAGTTAACAACTCACTGTGACACATTCGTTGGTTAGTCTTTTTTAGAATGAATGTCCGTTAAGTTCCACAAGGCAAATAGATAAAATACAGTGCTGGCAAAATTCAACAACTAATGAAACATTTAGCAGACATTAGTGAGTTGTGTTTGCTTCCAACTTTTGAATGATTTTAATAGTTTGGCACTGTGGAGTCATTGGTGTAATGCATCAGTCTCTTCAAGAACAGAAACGGCTGATGCCAGTGGCGTTTTCATTTATCTTAAATGGACCGTACAGAGGTTTCATAAAAGGAAAATTACAAGCAAAAAGGAAAGTGAACTGGAGGAAATAGACAGACAGTGTTCCATCAGGCACCGCTGCAATGCTGAAACATGTCCAGAGAGGACACAGAAATACACAGAGTCATGTATGTAGACCATACATGTTCAAAACAAATCTCTGTAGAAAGGTTTTACAAGCAAGATACCAAAGGAGGCGCACATCTAATGTATTTGATGGACTATACATCATACTTAATATATCAGATGTGAAGTGATTCTCTAGTCTTCTGCCTAGGGGCCTTAAACCATACTGCACTCTATATTCCTTTATTATTCCTTTATACCCTAATCTTATGTTTACAGTTGAGCGGTAAGGCTAAAATAATATAACATAATGAATGATTGTCCAGTAAAATAGTGAAATGCATAAAAAAGTGATGCAGAAACAAATGTGTTCAATATAAATCTACAAAGAAATTGCTCATCTTTTGTTTGCCCATATGAGAAGATGGAATGAATTTCATTCATTCATAATAAGAATACTATGGTTAAGATTAGATGTTAGTGGTCAAAGTTCAAGGTCAGTATGATCACAAGTCCATTCAATTTTTTTTTTATGAATTTGATCATTTAACAGCAAACGCCACAGATTTTACAAGATAAGCTGATCGGGATTCAGTGGTGAGAGGTCAAAGTCACCGTCATTGTGACTCGTTTCCAAAAATGACTTCTTTTTGCAATTCATGGACACAAGTTGAATATTGAAACGCCGACACTTGCTGTCACAAACAGCACTAAAGTACATTCTCTTCTCTTAGTCTCTAGAAACATGATGAACACAGTTGTGCATGTTAACAAATTCAGAATAGATTCAAGGCCGTAAGTTTAGATTGAAACAGATGTCGGTGTGCACTACAGAGGAAATCTAAACTGTATAAACCTGTGTACAATTTATCCTTTAGATTGTGCTCCTATTTTTTTTTTTTGACCAAGGAGACATTAAATCTGCAATAGTTCAAGAATAATTTCCAACCCAATGGATGTGTGATGTGTGAAATGTGCATTTTATCAAGAAAACTGTCTAGTAAGCAAGGTCTACGAGGCTTGGTCACCTATGGACCCTGCATCAGCTCTATATAGAAAGCCCCAGGCCATAAATGAAATGTATCTAAATTATATACAGACCTTTGTAGTGTTAACATTTTTGCTGATAACAATAAACACTTGACAACATCAACTTTGCTGACTTTCAGACGACAATTGTATTGAAACTTTGGACATTTCTCTTTGTACAACTGTCTCGACCAAATGACTGTGATGTAACATGCGGAAATGTCTGCAAACATAATTACTATTTATTTTTATGCATTATTATTTGTAATCACTTCAGGTACCTAAGATGTGGAGCAGAAATGACTCGCCATTGGAAAAATCATAGGTATTAATAGTAACAGTTTCCCAGCTGTTTTTATTTTCATGTTCACTGTTGAGAATGTGTGTAAAAAGGCATTTGGACTAGATTATTATATATTTAGCTTAGGTGCTCTAGCTCTATGATTCTGAAATGCAACATGTTGGCTTTTCCTGAGACACAAATTGAGTTTAGATAATCTTACACTTACAGTATCTGCTGAAAGGAGCTGATGAGTCACAACCTCGATTTCAGGAAACAATTCCAAAACTTATCAGTGGTAACACTTGCAAACAAAAATTAAATGAATACTCTTGGCAGCTACAGTATATTTTTTTTCTTCTTTTTTTTATACCCAGAGGACATTCTAACCTTGTCAGCAGACTCTGATGAGTGTGTGTATCTGTGTGATTTCTCCATTAACTACACTGGGTGGCAGTGTGTGTCTCTCTTAGTTCATTCTCAGTTACGGCAGTGACAAGAATACTTAAATGTGCTGCAATCACGACAAGTACAGACACCTGCTAGCAATTTGCCACACTGCCTGGAATCTTTTGACACTCCCGGCAGCTCACACTCGATCGATGGTAAAACAAATATATAACAAAAAGTCGACACTGTTTGAAAACACTCGAGCACAGACGCATAGTAAGAACTATTCTCACTGGCCTCGTCCTCTTTAATTCTATAATTACACTGGCCAGAGTTTTCGTTGAGAATCAAGGACCATAAACGGCGCGTTCACCAGCCCTGATCAATACGCACAACTCACTGAAATGTTTTACCAGCTTAATTTTCATTCACTACGGCCTATTCCCAAATGCCTATTGACTGTGTTATTTCTGCCATAAAAGAAACACAGCCATTTGTAAACAAAAGTCTGAAGGAAAGTAAATTAGATGTTTTCATTTCCAGTAAACTGCTATTCTTATCCAAGTTCATTCCTCTGTGTATGCGTGTGTGTGTGTGTGTGTGTGTGTGTGAACTGGAAAGCTGTGAAAGCCCTGGTAAGATTGTCTGGCGAGAGGTCACGATGCGTTTCCTGGCACAGATTTCCCTTCTTCTCTTCAGAGTTGTTCTGGACAAACAACAAAGGTAACAAAGGGTTACTGTGTCGGGTTGTGCTGACACAAAATCTTGAATTTTCTATGTTCAGATCCACTAGCAAACACTTTTCTCATCATTACAAACATTACGGACAAATCCAATGTTGATGTCTTGTAGATTAAAAGCAAGAGCTTGCGTTCAACAGATGGCAGGCACTCGCTAAGCCTTTATCCGTGGTTGCAGCCAGCTCCTTGGATCAGAGACAGAACTCCAGCAAAAACACAAACAAACAAACAAACACGACTTACAGCCTGACTGGGAGTGTATTGGCTTTTCATTTATTATGATTATTATTGTGTACTTTCCTTTTTTTACAGAACAGAATAATTGCTTGGGGACGAATCAGGAACGATCAAATTATTGGATAATTTATTCATCTTATATGCATGGCCAAAATGGACAACCAGTGTACGCAATACATAGTCTATGATATAAACAATATCAGCAAAAATATAAACTATATATGATAATTCAAGTCTTTTTTTTTTTTATCTTTGCCAAATACGAGTTTGATTAAACTACGCATAGTAGTTTATATTATATTTGCCATTTGCAGTAGAAGTGCCAAAGGATGTTTTTGCAAGCATCTTAATTTCTGTATAATATAACAAAATGTAAAATTTGCTTCATTTTTAAGAACGCTCTATCCAATTAGTGTTGAAATACTGTCATACCTGTGATGGATGGATTAAAAAGTGTCTTCAGAAAACCCTTGTCTCCATCTGGTAAGTAGGACACTTTGCTTGTGTTCGCAGATGAACTAATGTTATAGTTTTATCTTTAGACGTGTTCGAACAACTTTACACATTTTTGCCACATCTGAACAAAAAGTACACACCTCAGTGAAATTCACACAAGGTTTCACATGGCTCCACTGAGCTACAACAAACATAATTATCTATATTAAGGAATGCAAATTGCACCTTCGGGGGAATTAGATATTATTAGTATTCAAGTGAATGAAAGAAGAATTCCTGTAGCATAGATCAAACCCAACACAGACCATATGGTTGTCAAGTGCGGGGACGTTCAACTGAAATCTGCAGACTGAAGTCCATAGTGAACACTCATTTATATGCTTGAACTATGAAGGGCCATGGAATGATTATTTGAAAACATCATATTAAAACTTATATCAGTGACTGCACCGATGAAAAAATGCTTCGACTCCAGTGATTACCTAATTTGTGGTGCACTGATTACCAGAGGGTCTTTGAATGCATCTCATCTGCTGTTCCTCGAGGCTGAACACACTGTGAACCCTGCATTACTTTCACTCGGTCTTATGCGAGGAAGTTTGTAATTTGAAGTTTTGGCTGAAGCACCCTCGCTCACAAAGGCCAAGTTAATTTGAAGAGAGCACATGCAGCAGCTGGAACCTGAGAGAGTCAATGTGCGGAATAGCCAGCTTGAAACCTACTTCGCAGTCACAGTGCCATGTTGTATTTTCACATATTTTGTGTGCAGCAAAACTCATATGGAGGACATTTTAGTTGGTCCTCACATCTTTAAATGGCTTTTTGGGGGCTAAGACCTGGATTTAGCGTTGGATTTGGGGTTAGGTTAGGGCACCTAGTTGTCATGGTTAAGGTTAGGGTGAGGGGCTAGGCCAGAGATCAGTAAGTAAATGTGTTTGAGGGCCATTTTCTTTGGAATATGTGAATATTGGGCCAAAACATGATATCTTTGTCAGGCAAAGTGCCTTAAAACGTCTTCAATCAGAAAATTTAATTTAATTTTTTTTTTTGTGAAGATAAGCAAATAATTTAAGATTTGTTAAATCATCTCCCAGGGGCCAGATACTGATGCTGGCGGGCCACCACTGGGCTAGAGAAAGCATTATGTCCTAAAAGCTACAAATGAAGAAACAAAGATGTAGACACACCCCATCACCCATAATACCAACATACAGGCTCAGCTCATCAAACAGCTAATGTGATAAAGCGTCATTCATTTCAAAAAGTCACTGCTGTTTAGCACAGAAGAGACAAAACTGAGTCACAGATTATCTGGGATATGCAAACAACCAGGCACCGAGGAAGACAGAGAGTGACCACAGCCTGGCAACTGGGGCCGTTTCCCCACAGATAAACCTGACAGCAGAGAGAGTCAATTCTGCCAACAACAGAAGGTACAAACAAACAGACTCACGGTGAGAGATAGAAGCTCTGTTCAGACCTGATATCAAAATGAATCCCACGTGATGAGATCACAAGTGGACAGCTACGTGCAGGTGCAAACTCTCCCAAGATGGGAGATGCGTTTAAGATCCAATTACTCTGACAACAGTCAGAGATCATCTGGCATGCATGTCAGCCACTGTTTTTTAGCAATAACAACACAAACACCTTTTTTTTTTTACCATTCGTCTCCTGGCTCTTCATTGTCCTTCACATCAAAACACACACAGACACAAATTGACAATGAATCCATCTGTGTAGTTAGACTTTTATACAAAAATACAAAAGGTGATGCACATCAAGACAGCAATTCAACACTGATTGGTCCCTCTGCAGAAACAGAGATTAAAGTGAAAAACCATGGGCTGCTTATTTAAAAAGAGATTACTTGGAGTAGCGGACGTCCATTCTACCATTAAATGCTCCTATCCTAAAGTGAAACAAGAAAGCAGGGAAATCTAGTTCTGTTCTGAAAGATTCTGCAAAAAAATACTGTGCAAATTATTTGCAGCTGGTTATATAACAGAAGAGAAGGTGAAAAAAAAAAAGTATTAGATAACCTCCATTACTCACACACATCTTGGCATTTAAGCACTGCCCTCCACTTAATTTGAAGTTTCATTTTTATCAAAGACAATGGAAAAGAGCACAGCTTTATGTAGGTGCAGTAGAAACACAGACCCACAGATTCTAATTTGCTCTGATTATTTTTGGAAAACAAAGGTAATAAGGATAATAAGGACAGCAACTGTCCAACCTTAGCCAAACTCTTACATATTTCTTAGTAAACTTCATCCCTGTTGACTCACACTTCTTACTTCACCACACGGAGTGGGAGTAAAGTATTGTTTTTAGTGGCTCTGTGTGTGTGTCTGTCTGTTTGTTTATTTGTGTTTTTGCACTTGCACTTGCCAACGTGACCAACAGAGGCCGCCAAATTGATGCTGCACCCCACAGGACTTCTTCAGTATGACAGGTGAATAAACAAAAGAAAAGAACAGGTTATACCTTAATTAACGATTTAAGTAGGTGTGATCTAGAGCTGCAACTAACGATTCTTTTTTTTTTATAACTGATTCATCTTTAATTATTAGTAATCGTTTGGTCCATAAAATGTCAGAAAATGTCTTGTTTTGTCCACAAACAACAAAATGATTGAGTTTAAATGATTTCTTTGTCATATGGAGCAAAGAAACAAAGGAAATATTCACACTTAAGAAGATCTTCAAACCGATGAATCGATTATCAGAATAGTTGACCATGACTTTAGTTAGCGATTCATAACCCGAGTAATTGTTTCAGCTCTAGTGTGATATCACCCAAATATCATACATGGAATCACCTTTTAAAGCTGCAGTAGGGAAGATCTAAGGCGTTGAGTTTCATCCACAGGTTATTAAAATAGTCCTGCTTTGTGATCCCGGCTCTCAGTCGTGACCACTCAGCAGATGGGCAAACAAAGACGCACTGGTTTCATATGCATAGTGAGGCCTTTTCTCATTGTACACGGATGTGTTTTCTATTGTTTCATAGTATCTCCTCAACATGAGCGGGGTGGTCGTAGCATGGCTCCGCGAAACTGCCACAATGATGTGAATGTGAATTTCTCTGTGAGATGAATAAAGTATCTATCTATCTATCTATCAATGTCATTGTAAACACGGCACAAACAGGTTCCGTCCAGCTCTCTCTGGATCCTCTCTTCAGCCACCAAACACAAGCAGGTACCCACAAAAAAAGCATCAGGTATAAATGCAGGTACTATCCCTAATGGAAAAGCAACAAAAAAAAAAAAAGAGTAGAGTCAAGTAGAGTATTGCTAGAACTATATAATGGAAAAGCCCCATAAGATGGCCCATGGCAATCTCTCTCCATCTCAGAATGTACTGATACATTCTTCTCTGAGGATGCGGCACAGCGCACAGTTGTTTCTGAGAATCAGTCTGGGACCCAGACACTCGCTCTAACTGATAACATGGCCCACTACAGGGAACAGAAGGAAAAACTCATTTTAATCACTGAACAAAAAGCTCCACATTTCCTCATTGTTACACTAGACAGCCTCTTCTGTGGTGAAACCAAAGTCAGTGAACCACCCTCTCCCTGCACCAAAGTTCAAGGAAAAGCATACATTTGCAGGAGCACGTCAGTGCACTTAGGAGTTGTTAATCCACGGCTGCCTCCATCAGCCACTTTAAACATGTTGTCTTCTGACTTTGGTATTGGAAATCATTTGCTCTGATTTACCTCAGTTACACAAATGAACCAAACGAGGCAGCAGTGATGTAGCAGCTCCTGTGACCCCATGACGGTGGAGAAATCAGTGGTGATCAAACCAGGCTTAAAAAAACAAAAAAAACAAACAACAACCCTTAAGTATCTCTTTAAATGTTTGCTTGTGGAGTGCGCTTTGATCTTTTCATACATCAGCAGTAACGCGGGGTCGGTTGCCCTGTTGAAAATAGGCAATAATTAAATTACAGTTAAATAGTCAAGTCGACTTTAAAAAGCGGCCGGATGTCAATTATGTGTCATCCAAGTGCGCGCGCTCACACTACATGTCCCCCCGGTCAGACATTTATTCTGAAACACGGCACCGGAAGTCTTGTGTCTTACTTCAGGTGACGGCCACTATGGGTGAATCCAGGAGCGCTGTACAGCTGCTGCTGGCTGCAATTACCTGTCAGTCTTGTAAACTGGCGCAGGGAAAGAATATGCGTTTCTCCCTCTTTTGCAATTAAGAGGAAACAAGGTGTGGATTTTGCCTTTTATCCCAGTTTCCTTCCTAAAGTACATTTTAGCCATGAGAGCCACACGGAGAACCAACAGGAGAGGACCCATCAGCTGGACCGCTTTTACGCATCGCACATCTTGGAGCGTCGGTGGATCTTACAGATTATAAACACATCAACGCTCTGCTGAATTTAAGCCTTGTTGAGCTCAGTGTGCGGGCTCGAGTTTTATGATGAAGTACAGTTCGGTGGTTCTTGCTGCCGTGTGTTCAGGTTTGCTCAGTTTCAGCCTCCTGGCCGTGGCAATTGGGACTGATTATTGGTACATCATCGATGTGAATAAGCCCAACCACACAGGTCCAGACGAACTGAGTTCACACTCTGGACTGTGGAGAATTTATGAAGGTATGTGATCCCGAGTTTTGTTTTCTGCTCTGTAGATTTAAAAAATAATAATAATTTTACGTGCATGTGAAAATATGATTTTTCAACTTTTGCGCTATTTCTCTGCCTCTGCCCTGTAGCATCAATCACAGTCGTGCGCAAAAAACGCACCATAAGGGTTTTATAAGATTTCAAATAAATCATTATAACATTTGTAATTCCACAACCAGTCGTGTATGTACCTCAGACAATAAAGCCTGCAAGTATAGGCTATTAATGTGCCTTGTGTTGACAAGCAAACAAATAAGATAATTATTAATCTGTGATCATTTGAGATTTAACATCGTTCATACTACATCGGCTGAAGCGAAAGAGCCAGTCCAGAGGTGATATAACAGTGTTTTTTCTTAAAAAAAAAATGAATCAAATAAATTACAATGACATGAATTTGACTCACTAATTGTACTGTTCCAATTCCCCAAATCTCAATTTGGATTTGTTTTGAAGAAAATGGACCACAAATGCAGCAATTATAGAACTGCAATATCCGTTATTTTGCCTTGCAGAGCCATCGGGGAGCTGCACATATTGGCCCCTGCAGGCAAACACACATGAAGCTGCAGATAGAAATTATATTTATTTTTTATTTTGCCAAATAAGCCGTTACATTTTGCTTTTAAGCTGCACACCTACCATTTGCTGCAATGAACGAAGACAGCACAATGCTTCAGTCTCTTCAGGGAGCGTTCCTGTGCGAGAGCAGGAGTGAAATAAAGCGGAAAAGGCAATTGACTACATATGCACGTTCTCTCTTTTCTCGTTTTCAATAAGTCAGCCCGACTGTTTCCGGTAAGCTGTTAGCCACAGGTGCAGAGATGTTCTGCAGAAGTTACAGAAAGTGTGTATCTCTGCTGTTGTCCCCTTCAAAAGCTGAAATCGAATTTCCTTGTTACAGGCCATGTTGAGAGCTAACACTTAAAGACAAGGTAGTAAATGTTTTCAATCAACAGCTAAAGCTGTAATTGCTACGGTTATCTTAAAGAGTCCAAGATTCCCCTTAGTGACAACTGACTGGAAGTGAACTGGCTGACTTATACGGTATTTTAGCGGAAGCTGTGACTGCATTTAGTCAGTTGTGGGTTGTATCACTGAACATTGCTTGTATTCATAGAAACAAAAACAAATTATAAAACTGTCCACAATCCAGGAGCAGTTTTTCACAGCCCTTATGGCTCTGTCCACTGATCCTTTCATGCATAACCTTTTCCTTTGACATTTTCAGGCGCAAACAGAAGTGCAGTCATCCCCTCCTTCACAGCAAATATGTCCAGCCTGTCAGAAGTAGAAAGGCACCTTCTTGGTGAGTGGTTTTGTTAATCAGTGGATAGATGATAGAGATGATCATGGATTTGAGAGTCAACGATATGGTTCCCAGCAGTGGCAACTTGTAGAGATCGACCAATATGTTTTTTTTTTTAAGGCCAATGATTAGAAATCAGAGCAGCTGATGGATGATAATTGGTGCCAATTTTGACCCATGTATTTAACAGATTAGCTCCCCCCCCATCTCATATAATCTATCGGTTTAATGATAACAAGTAATACAAAATATTGATTCACTTCAGTGACATTTTATGTTTGCCTTCAAGTCCTTGTATCCATGTTACACGAGTACAGATTGACAAAAACAGGGCGCAGCTTTTAGGGACGTGATAAAATCTCATCTGTGTTGAAAGCTATTCCACATAGATATTGTGCAATTTGATTTTTCCTGCTCTAAAAACAATTGTGATGAAAACCAACGACTCCCCAGAGAAGTCAATTTGAAAATATTAACTGTATTTGGAAATGGTACTACTCAGAAGGGACATTTAAAAAAAAAAATCAAGCGACTTGCACAGGGCTTTTAACTATCCTCCATACAACCCTTGAAAATCTTAAAGTACAAAAACTACTGGGTGATTATTTGTGCATTTGTGTGTGTGTGTGTGTGTGTGTTTGCAGGCTTGCATAAGGTGGTGGTCATCTTACTGCCCCTCAGCCTGGTTCTGCTGGTGCTTGGCTGGATCCTTGGCCTCGTCAGTTCATTGGCCTGCAGCCCAAAATTGTTGGCTGGATCAGCAACATACTTTCTCATCTGCAGTAAGTCACAGAATAATTGTCCTGGTGTGTGTGTGTGTGTGCGTGTTGTTGTTGTGTTTTTCCTTTCTTTTTCTGAGCCTCAAGCTGTGATAAGGGCTCTAGACTTCGGCTCACTCATATACTTCTGCTTTGTGCGCAAGTTGTGCAACACATGAACAAGTGTGGGTGGCACAAGTGTGTGTTTGTCTGTGTGCATGCAGGAAACCTTGAACATCACTGTCAACTGTTCTCACTTCTGACTCGAAGACTACTGCAAGGAAACTTTTTAAGAATATTAAAACCAACCCGTAAAGCAGTGTGATACTGGTGGCTGTACCAGCGCTGTGCAACAGCAATGTATTATTTATTATTTATTGTTTATTATTATGTGTATTATGCGTCTGCCCAAAATTGACTAGTTACAGTATTTGCGAGATGGCCATGTTGCTCTCCTCGCAGTAGAATGGCGTACTAGTTGTGGAGGTAATTTTAACAGATTTGCATAAAATAAACCCAAACTGCTTGAGTAAAGCCTGATCATGTGAAGACTGTGCAAGAGCTCGTCCTTGATTGAACATCTTAATACGACTAAGGAGTAAGTATCGGCATTTTGTGTGAGAAATACTATAAATTAGATATACTGTCCATGTGAAGTTACCCAGATTGTCAAATCTGCACTTGCTATGTTGTATGTTTCTGTATCGGTCCATGCAGGATAGAACTGTGCGCTCAAGAATATAAATTGAATTTTAAAAATTGAGTTACTCTCCTCGCAAAAAATGAACCACATTTCAATCCATACACCGAGGACACACTGTCATCAGCAGTAGAGTAACAGAAGGGTTCCTCTTCTCCCCCCCCCCCCATTTACTGTGAAGAGTTCAGCTTTTGGGCAGTTGTGGCAAATTGAATATCCTTCAAATAAATCATTTGATTTGGTCTGAGCTGAGGCGAAAACGGGTCTGAATCTCAGTTAAGGCAAGACTGAGGAGGAAAGTATGAATCTTTCATAGATGTCAAAGGTCTTATTATATACTTTGCTATTTCCGTTGACAGGCCCGGCCTCCTATGTCTCACAGACAGCTAATTTGAATGTACATTCATTCATCCGGCATCCAAGCCTCGCAAGTACTGCGCTCTTACACAACACCAGGTCAGATATTAGGTAATAGGAAAGGCATAATGGACTTTATAGTTTTGTTCTGCTTCTATTTCTTATGCATTAGCAGCTCAATTTCAGGGTTTGACTGTTTTCAGCAGCTGCTGAGGCTTGTTTTAAAAAAAATAAAATAATAATAATTCTGCCATGCGTGTATTATAATATAGTGAGTGGCAATCCTTTTGTTTAAGTGTAGGGACAGCTAAGAATAGAGACGGCTCAATGTGTCGGATATAAAACTAATAAACAACAATATCAGTCTTGTTTCCTCATTTCAAACAACCTTGCTGATAATAAGACATTTGGTGCTGAAAACAACTGTAGCTCTTACTCATGTGCTTGTGAAGGCAGGCTTCTCTCTTTACAGAATGTTGTCTGTGTTTACCGCAGCACTTGTTTTACATATGGGGTTTATGGATTTATTAGATTTGACTTTTTTTCCAGTATTCGATCCAGTGATTTTGACAAGGATCAGACCAAATACTTGGTCAAATGGAGAAAAAAGAACTTAAAATCATTACGATGCTGCTGTTTGTTTAATCCACATTCTGTTATTTCTATTAGCAGTGTAGGGCTTTTATTTTCTTTGAAGGAAGTGACTTTGACGTTTTCTGCAATCCCAACGTCCTCTTATGTTGTCGGAATGAGACTTGTATCTCAGATCCACTGTCGGATGATCAAATAGCACATTTATGTCTGGAAATTAGTAAAAAAAAATAATTATCTTTTTGGGGTGAAGTGGCCCTTTAATATTGTATCAGCTCATCCTAGCTCAGACTTTACATTAAGTATCTTTCTTTCTTCCTTCCCTCCTTTCCTTCCTTAGCCTACCGTACCCTGAATATTAAGCTCACTTCATCATTGTCATTGACGGACAAGCCCACAGTTGTTAGTTTAAAATGATCAGTAATTACCGGAGATTGATTGCTGCAGTGTGTACTTGTTCATGCCTACCTCGGTCCCACACTGAAGGTCAGTCTAATTTGTATATTTAGTCATGCCTATTATATCATTTTTATAATTATTATTATTATAATTCAATTAAGATATGGAAACTGAACTAATACAGAGTAGAAGCATCATATTTAAATCATAAGTCTCTCCAGTGAAGACTTTTATCAATATAAAAGCACCCCCAATGGAATAATTTGCACATAATATGATTTTTTTTCCCCCCATCAACCTGTGTTAAATTTCTAATGCTCTAAGTTATACTAATTCATAATAATATAAGCCCATTAGCTTCAAACTAATTGGCTAATATTATCTCATAACATCCATTGTGTTGAGTGAAGACAATTCGGGTTTTTTTTTGTATGTGTGGGGGGGCGATATTTGTTAATTATTGCATTTCTACCTCAATGACCGTGGCAAATATAATGTATGTATGATTACACAGTTTGAAAGCTCCACGTTCCATACTTCATGTATATAGTGTATATTCTACTCTAGTTTATTATCTTAACAGTCGATAGCTTTCTATATTGTACATGCCAAGATGTGAAAAGGCTGCTGGGACACCGCACGACGAATAAAGGACTGTGTTGTTTTACCTGGTAACATCTCTGTGTTTCTGTGCACCAACAGGTCTTTTCACCCTGTCCGGCGTCAGCGTCTACATCAAATACTCGAACCACGCCATGGACGCGTTCCAGCAGATCGTTTCCCCGGAGAACCTCGCCTACGTGGACGTGTCCTTCGGCTGGTCCTTGACCATGGCCTGGCTCTCCTACAGCCTTGAGGTGGCAACTGGGCTGCTGCTCATGCTCGCTGCCACAATAACTCAAATGAAGGGTCGTTATGACTCCGGTGTAGCAATCGCCATGTTGTAGATTGAAGCCGAGAGCTCACAGATTGGATGGAATTTCATTGCCTTTTTTTTTATGCTGGGGGGGAGAAGAACAGTTTACAATAGTATTGTATGGTCAAGGGCCAGGATAACAAAGTGAACAGTAGATGGAAGCTAAATTTACCTAACCGTAGGCGCATGGACGCGGTTAAGTGACACTTTTGAACATTGTTACTGCTTGATGTGACTACCTCTCATTTCATTCTCTCTATCATTTTCTTTCAACTGTGCCAGATGTTCCAAATGGGAAACATGAAAAAGGGAAAAAGGGACTAATCAGAGTAATTATGGCATACATTAATTTTTCTTTCATGGCTTTATTAGTGCGTTTCAAAGTTTTCAAAGCATTTTTTTCCAAAGTGCAGTCTTTTTTTTTCTGCCTCTGTACAATCTAGCACGGTGAAAACCATTGTAATGCATATGTGATTCTGTGTTTCCAACATGCTATTAAAATTCACATGTAATTTAAAGAGAGCAGCTCCATCTACAAGGCAAATGCACAATCGCTGCCTTGCAATAAGAATAATTAGCCCATAAGCCTTTCGGTCTAATGGGCTAATTTCCTTTTGCAGTGTGCTACATAGGCTTTTCTACATGAGGAAGTCATCTGTATTTTGCTACACCTGTATGTTATACTGTATATATTTAAATCTATATTAGTGTATGTCGTACAAATGAAAGTATTGCAGATTCTGCAGCATAACAAGCAAAGCAAGTTGGGCCAGAATGACAGAATTTAACAATACAGGTGCTGCATTGGAGTAATTTGCATATCACTGCTTGTGAAAAGCAATTGATCATTGTAGCATCAATGTAGCAGTTGATCAATGATGTTGGCTGCTGGGTGTTGTGTTATATAGAGAAATGTTAAGTTTGCTAGTTTGTGCCTCCTTCTTACTACCTGCTGTGCCCATTCTGGTGGTGAATCCCATAATCACAGGAATAGGACTGAATTCCAGGGGGATTCTGCAAGCTGTTTTTCAGCAGCACCAAATATGTGCATGTGTTGCTGCCTGCTTATAATAACAGTTAGATATTGCTGTATCAATTATGTGCTGTGAAAACTGAGACTTCACGTTTCAGAATATTGAGATTTAAAAACAAAAAAATACAAAATTTCACCATTTGCAAAGCTTGTGCTCCAATAACTAAAACATCAGTCCATTTGTGGCATGACTCCATACTGTGAATAAAAAATAGGGAGCGGGACAAAGCATATTGAGCCAATACTTCCTCATGTCAGATTCTGTAATCAGTTTTCACCATACTGATTTTTTCTGTATTATGAAACATTAAAATCTAAATCACTACAGAGGGTTGTTTTTTCATGTTTAATTTACAAGAATGCCTCTATTCAAACTAGGGGTGGGCGATATTGGCAAAATACTGTATAATCGTCAATAAAATTAATTCTTATAATTCATTTTATTGTTGCATACAGAGTATATCGATGGACACAATATTACAGGAAACAACTCGTATTTATTGTATTTAAACTTAAATTATAAAAAAAAAATATGGAAAGAGTTTGAAACAAATGTCATTAATATAAACAAAATCCCCAATGTTCAGCCAAATAGAAAATAATACTATTACAACATATGTATATATATATATATATATATACATACATACATACATACATACATACGTATATATATATATATATATATATATATATATATATATATATACATTTCCAAAAATTAAGTTGGAACTAATTCATAATGACTTTATTCAAGGATAGCAGCAAAACTGAAAGGGAAGGTCTACAAGATAGCAGGGAGAACTGCTATGATGTATGGTTTGGAGAAACTGGCATTAAAGACAGGAGGTGCTGAGGTGGCAGAGCTGACGATGCTGGGATTTTCATTGGGAGTGACCAGGATGGACATAATGGATTGACTACAGGAAACATCTCAATGCTACACACCAGGATACTGGAGTGCTTTGAGCTTTACAATATCAATAGGACAATAAGGGCCTCCATCAAGAACTTGATGGGACTATGGAAGATTTCTCTAGAGGCTGACACAAAGTCCATCACATAAGTGAGCATCAATTGTGGAATATACCAAGGAGATGCCTCAGGAGGATGGTACCTGCTAAGTGACAACCTCGGGCAACTGAAAACCAGCAGAAAGGAGGAGCAAACATCCCCTACATGGCATGTTCCATGTTGAAGACGTTGCTAATATTGGAAAAACATACCAATGGCTGGAGAAGGCAGCACAGAGGTGTTTATCATGGCCACACAGGAATAGGCCCTAAGCACCAGATCAATAAAGGCTGGGGGTCTATCAAAGCCAGGTCTACAGAAACGTCTGCACCGACTATGGACTGGAGGTCCCATCAGGGTGAAGATGGTAGAAGCCTTCAAAAGTGGTTGAGAATGACAGAGCTAAGATTCCACGGAACTTCCAAATCCAGACAGACAAATTGGTGGTGGATAACTAACCGGACTATAGTCATTGATAAACAGCAGAAGGGAGCGGTGGTGATTGATGTGGCAATCGCAACAGTAACATCAATAAGACGGAACAAAAGAAGCTTGAGAAATATCAAGGGCTGACAAAGGAGCTAGAGAAAATGTGGATGTGTAGACTAGGAGGTGATATGAGCACTAGGGGCTGTAACCCCCAAACTGGGAGAGTGGCTCCAGCAACAACATCTCTGTCCAGAAGAGCACAGTCCTAAAACCACCCAGCTGGGCAAGTAGGGAAATTCAAAAATTGTTCTTGGTATTGAAAGAAACCTTCCTTCCTCAGGTTCCTTGTCGAATTCCATAACTACACTGGCCTTTGACATCCACAAACATCACTGACAATCAGTTTTTCTTTTCCTTTTGTTATGTTGTCCTCTATGTATGTGTTTTGACAAAAATGTAATAACATTTCATATTAACAAGAGAGAAAACAACAATGACTATTGTGCCTGTGAGCAGGGTGTACTGACAATTTGTCTACTCATTGAGGAGTTTTGATCGAGAATGGGGAGGACACCTTTCAGCAAATTCACCAACAGCTTTGTCACAGTCTGATACTGATAATTAGTTATCTTGAAATTAAAACACATATTCCATTATTTAGAATTGCGACTCATGAGTTATAGCTGTATTTAAAGCTTAAATTTTAATTCAGACCAAGCTTCTATTTTTTTTTTTTTTTCTTTTTGTTAAACAAGATTCTGTTGATGAATGAGAAAGGGTGATGACCAAATGAACTGACTAATTACACTGCTGATTTTGGCCCTGCAGAGTTTGGTTTTGCCTTTTGAATGGTTGAGTCGCAGGGGCCAAAATGAAATAGGAGTTGCACTTACAACACTAAGTGGACCAATCTTCAGCACTATAATGACATAGCAGCGCAAAGGTCTCCGCCAAGTGTGCTCATGATGGAGACATTACGCTAAAGCACTGAAAGGTGTGTGTGTGTTTGTGTGCTCATGGTCGCCTACATGTGATTTCCAATGTGATTTAATGTGTCTCGGTGAGTGAATCAAAATCCGACCCATGAAACATTGTGTCCACTCAGCTGTTTGTTGGGCAGCTCCCTGTCTAGTAAACCTCTCTCAGATGGTAGAGAGAGGGAGCACTGAGAGCTATAAAGGAAGGACCAAAGCACAGTGGCTCAGTCTTGCAGCCTCCCGTTTATATATATTGGGTCTACTGAAATCCCATTAAACTTTTATGGAACATAATAATTCAATCCTCCCAGGCAGAAAAACACCAAAGTTGGTACTAAGCCATTAATTTACAGTCTATGGCCTCACTGTTGACAGAATGCAGTCATTTTGACCGAGATGACCTTTACGCTCACACCTTTAAGGATTTATTTTCTTTGTTTTAGCTCAAAAACTTTCAGCCGTTTTTTTAAAAAAACTCACCAAAAAAATAATTGGTGGATTTATAAATCGATCCTTTTAATGCCGATTTAAAAAGAAATGACTATTGCCTTTGTCGTTAGCTTTTGTAGCTTAATTTGATGTTTATCTTGAACCGCAGTAAAGGGGGTTAAAACAATAAATATCTCGACGTTCAGTGTCAAATGGATCCGAAAGTGTTCACATCCTTCATCTTTGGCCATGCGACATACATAACAACACATGCATTATAACATATTACGGAAACAAATACCATCGCCTCAGGAAAAGGTTAAAGAACATGTTTTTTTTCTTCCAAGAAATCATTATTATAAGAAATACTGGTACAAGTCATAAACCTAAAAAGTGTCATATATGGATTTATTGTTTAAAACATGGCTGTTACTAGTCATTCCCTCAGGCCATGGTTCATTTCCAGCTCTGACATCATAATAAATAAACCACACACAGGGAGACGTTTCCCCCTCAAGGCAGAAAAGCATTCTGGTAAAGGTGCAACCAGACCAAGCACTTTTGTTGCCCGATCTTAACATAACGACAAAAATAAAAATACAGAAAATGACAGGTTAGAAGTGCAACACAATTGAGAATAATACCTGTAATTGCCTGTAATTTTTCCACATTGATTTCAAACCCATTTTTGCACAAACTGTATTTATACAATAATTCTTCTTTTTTTTTTTTT
This sequence comes from Solea solea, assembly GCF_958295425.1. NCBI lineage: Eukaryota > Metazoa > Chordata > Actinopteri > Pleuronectiformes > Soleidae > Solea > Solea solea. Next base: position 13,895,074 of record NC_081149.1, read on the forward strand.
TGCCAAGGCAGAGGCTTTTTGTGAGACAGTGCGTGGCAGTTTAAGATGCTGAGTGTTAACACACAGGGCTCATTTGGAAGGAAATTCAGTGAACAAATCAACGAAGTGGCACCATTTTCTTGCAGTGAGACAATCAGAGACGGACTCGAGAGCTGTCAATCATCACCGTCTGTGAAGGTTCTGAACCAGGGGTGAACTGTCTTCAAGAAACCTCAATACTTTACCATTAATATAGTCACACTGCATATTATCATGCTGTGAGTCAATCTGTTTGCCTATTTAGTTGTGTTGCATCTGTGAGCATCTGCAGTGCATTCTGGATGTGTGAAGGCTTAAAGGATTATACTGGGTTGCAATGTAAAGGTTTCATTTACAGGATATTGTTTTCTCTTGGGAAACTCATTAATTAGATTTTTAATACTACTGCTAATACTGGGTTTTACAATCCACTGTGTTGCATTACAACTGTTTGTAAAGGGACTTACACATACACGACAGCCAATGCCTCTTATGGTGATGATGACATGACGTTCAAATGCAAACATATATAAAAATAGTGCCGCCCACCCACCCATCCTTTAGCAACGACCGATAGCACAGCTCCACTGAGAATGAGCCACTTGTTTGATTAAGTCATTTTGCTCTTCCTTTTGAATAAATCCATTGACCCTACACTTCGGACACCTCTGACCCCTATTACTGGTTCATCAGTTGTCCTTCCCTCAATCACCTTTGATACATCAGCAGGTTGATTGTAAACGCTGGTATGCAGTTGTCAACAGGCAACGTATGTCCCCGATTCCAACACATCAATATCCACAAATGGCTCTTAACCCCCCACTGATGCCATAAAGAAAGACTCAGTTCACCTGTCAGTGGTTCTAATATGGTGGTCTGTAATTCTACCTGAAACCTTGTCAACACACTACGGGTAATGCATTAAAGAAATGAGCTTTAAAACTTAAGGCACACATCCCTTATATGTGATATATGTAAGAAATGTATTATATGAAGGTATATAATGACCGGAGATTAACAATGCTGATAACAATGCCACAGCCCCTACCCTGTGGTGTACCCCGCCTTTCACCCGATGTCCGCTATAAGTGGCACCAGCACATCGTGCGGAGGATAAAGCAGTAGACGACGAATGAATTAACAAATTAATGAATTGTTTGGTCTGTCGCACAACCCGCCCAATACCTTGTAGCACTTCAACACACAAGGATGTCAGCAGAGAGCAGCTGGCTGCTGCTAAGCATTATAAATACTGAACAATACCAGACCTAAAAATATAATCTATACTGTTTTAACAGCCTTGTCGTCTCCTCTCTCCATGTGATAATTATCTACTGCGAGTTACACTTTCGACTTCCGCCTGTTGCTGACACATGGAAAATTAACCAAATAGATTCACAGTTATAAAGAATAAAGAGCATTTGTATGAACACTACCGTCTTATTTTGTCAAGTCTTGCAACCTAGAACTACACTCATGTAGTGTTTGAGAATTGATATTGCAGTAGCCGTTTTAAACGCTGAAGGTCACTATTGCACATACCAAACTGTACATATATCAACTTTAAATGTATTATATATGCAATTTATTTAAATAGGACATAAAGCTAAAACGATTCAAGTATCCAAAGGGGAGAAGCAGTGTCGCAAGGGTCCTTCCGACACCGCCGCCGGATGATTGATCATTTTCAACCTCACGTTCTGATTCAAGCCATCATTTTTCCATCTTGAAGTGGTTACTTAAATCTTGATCCTGCTGGCCACTTCTCCACATCGCATTGCTTTATTGTAGAGAAGAAAGTGAGGCATGCGAGGAGCCGATGTCTCAGGATTAAGTGATCTCATAAACCGTGGAGGGACTCAGTCCCTGGAGAAACACGAATAAGATGTTTTCTCTTACCTGGGAACCACTTGGAAAGTTAATTAGACCCATGCCACGCTCAGTGTGTGACAACGTTAATGGGTTCATTCAGGAAATAGAAGGTGACGTGTATCTTATTTCCTCACACGTTTCTATTTCATCTATAAACATTATTTATGTTTGGATCAATTGGCAGAGTCTCAAAAAGAGAGAAGATTTATCTGCTCATTTCTGAAGCAATAACAATTATGACAACTCCTGGTAGCTGAACTAAAAATCATAAATAAATTAAATTAAGTTACAGGCCACAGCGGCACACAGTGTTGCCGCACAGCTAGAAGGTTCAGTGTGGAGTTTGTGTGTGTGCGTGGGTTTTCTCCGGGTTCAACTGTCAAGTTCAAAAACATGCAGCGGTTAATTGGAAACTCTCTATAGGCTGCAGGTGTGAGAGGGAGTGGGTACTCGTCTCTGGATATAACAATAATAATAATAACAATAATAATAATAATAATAATAATAATAATAATAATAATAGGTATAAATCACCACCTGATGCTCCTCCAACCATGATATGTCATAAAAGAAGGAACAAAATGATTCATTTGTCCACTTCTATTTCTCTAAAGCAAACTATAGACAAGGCATCCTATTATTTTGCATGATTAACTTTTATACAGCGTCTATAGCTGCTGTTCAACTAATTGAAAGCGTTAGCGATGCTTGCTTTTCTGCATTAAAAAGTGAACATTAAAAGTATCTCAATCCTTGCTGCTGAGTGGGGGGAAAAAAAACTGAAGTGTCTCCATGATTCATGAGGAAAAACAGAGTAAGGCTACACAAAGAATATGTGGAGAAAACATCGCAAAGGTATGATTTCAGACTGGTAAATCAGAACGATGTGGAGAGAACAAAAGACTGAAGGGTGGAATGGATCATGAATTCCTCACTCTGCATCAAATTGCCTCCGTTCATGTTGGTGTAAGATGAACAGCGTTGTTATCCACAAAGGAACGGGGGAAGCATAATGGCTGGGAAAGCAGCAAATAAACGGTGATATATTTCCTCCACCTTTGTTACCCTCTCTCTTCCACTTTCTCTGCTTTACTGGGTTTAGTCCAGAAAAGAAAGCCAAATTGAGCCTGTTGGAGCTAAATGTATTCTTATCTCTGCTGTGCAGCTTCCTAATACCACCACATCAGCAGCCACAACAGTCCATGTGAGGCTAATCAGGTTAAATGAAAGAAACGAATAACAAAAAAGAAGTAAATTGTCGGCGAGAGACACGCTTCACGAGCCCTACTGCCTGCACAACATTATGACATGCTTCAGAGTCAAGGTAACCCGATGTGTCCTCACCTGAACGCTGACTTTTTCTGATTGACACTATATAAACCAGCATAAGTTGAATTATTGATGCCATGAAGGCTTCTGTTTTCTCTTGAAGATTCCAGAAAGAGCTGCAGCCGATACCTTGTGCAGCACAGAGTGTACTTGGAAAGAAAATAACCCTACTTTTTGTGCACATAGCTGTAAAAGCCTACAGTTGGATATGTAGAGGGAAAATGGGATGTATATCGTAAAAACAACAGTAAAAACAAGCAACGAGCTGAAAGTTGCTAAAACACAATAACACACTGTATAATAATCTATCGCAAATACTCATATGACCTGTCTCTGTATAATATTGTGAAATATAACAACTGAAATCTAAATCACTGTGGTAAAAGAGGAGCTTACCCAAGCTTGATCACCATCTCATTAATGCATGTTGTGAGCCTGGAGGACACTCATTAATCATCTGGAGAGGGACATGCAACATATACAGCTGTCACACTGATCCATGTCCTGCTCTGGACCATTTGTTTCTGCGGGGGCCGATATCCCCTCATCCACCAGGTGTCAGTATTCTCCCATTGTCTTCATGTACCACTCTGAAAGAAACAGTTTGTCACATGTAAACAAAAGAAGAAGAAGAAAGAAAAAAAAAACGCCTTCGTTAATGCTTTACTTTATAGTTAGTCATAGATACTACCTCTGCCAACAGCAGTTGAATCCAAGTAAATCATTGGTCTAAATTTAGCCCCAAGTTATTTAACGTGGACTGTAATTGCAATCAAGAAACTTTTATGGGACCTATGTCACTCTGCAAGTCTACTCTGAGCAGGTTTGCACCGGCAGCGGTTACACTAGTAATCTGCTATTGTACAAGTGACAATAACTAAATTACACCTTGCGGGCATGAGGTGACACACGTGTCATATAAGGTCACCCAGAGAGCTTTGTGTTTCCAGTAAGAGCGTTAGGGCTGGCACCGTTTCCTCCTATTTTATTGTATTACAGTAAGGTCCTGTACACTAAACCTTTCCCGATTAGTGACTTTGCTTTGGCGAGATTAGAGTCTCCAGTAAAATATGGAATCACACTTCCGTTTTAGTCGGGGGTGCTTTGTGTTAAAGCTACAATGCGTGAGGTTTGGTGTCGCCGTGAACAGAAATGATAACATTATACCGATCAGAACTGACTGAGGGAGCATTTGTGTGTATACACTGGTGGTGCAGGGGCAGGGAGGGAGCAATTAAAGACTCAACTGGGGTCTTTTTGAGCAGTAGAATCCATTTCTGACACTTCTTTGTGTTTTCAGTCATAACTGCAACCTCACTCTTCTAGTGCAATGATTCTGTTGCCTCCGTCTGTCTTGCCATAAAAAAAAGAAAAATACACTACCTGTGTGCAGTGCAGGAATGTCTATAGGCAACACAAGAACACCACTATACTCACACTACACAGGCAGAGCAGTGGTGTGGAGCATTGTAGCATTATTTAGCAATAGCATTATGTATTATATTTGAAAGCGACACACTAGAGTTTTAACCATGAATAAGGATCCATTGTCTCGAAGGCTCAAGTTCATTCCAGCTTTGATGTGGACAATGTCAACGCCCATGACTTGTAGGAAGAAAAATTCCTTTGTTTTTGTTGTTGCCCTTCTGCCCACTTTTTGTGTGAGAACAAAAGGTCCACTTCATTATCTTATTTCGCTATGTTTGCGCGGGTGGACACGGTCTCCTTTCCAGAGCTGTTCTGACTCATATACAGTTTTTGTATGGGAAACAATCAAATAAACAATCATGCAGTGATTCCCAGGATAGGACCCGTTCCCATTTTGCACGCCACTGACATCTGCTGACTGGTATTTCTGCACAGACCCCACGCTCTGCAACCAGCATGAGAAGACTGCTGTCGCTGAGATGTGTGTGTGTGTGTGTTCATTCCCGTAGACATGGCTCTGCTGCCAAAACAAACAGCACTGTGGCATGGTCACTATGTGCCCTTTCCTATCTTAATCCACTCAGCCTGCGCCCTCCACAAGCAGGAGGAGGTCACTCCCACTGCGATTCAAAACAGGCACGCTAAACAGCTCACTGTTAAATAGGCCGTTGTGGGGGATGAAGATGCAGAGGTGAAGCCAAGATGGGAAGCACTGACATGAGTTCATCGTTGGCATTGCCGCCAGCTCTCCCTGCTATTCACACATAATCAGCCTCCATGCACCCCCTCCCCTCCCCTCCCCTCCCCTCCCCTCCCTCCATTTCCACTGCATCTTCTAATGAAAACAGACAGGAGGAGTTTGCCTTTTTATAACATCTATGTTACAGCCAGGTGTTACACTAACAAAGCTGAATGTCGAAAAATTGAAAGCTGTTTCATTGTATTTATTTTTTTTTGTTTTCATTGCCTCTTTCCACACACGTCTCCAACCCTGTCTGATCATGTTTGTCTTCACCCTGCCCCTTGTAGGAAAACGAGTCAGCCTGACCTTCATTTTACAATTCAGTTTGACTATGGAGCAAGACTGAAATATTACAACAACAACAAACATGGAGACTGTAGTGCAATCAGTTTACCAAACCTCTCCAAGATAGCCCCTCAGGCTGTGATGGCGCAACTCCTGCGGCTCAGCTGTCAATACTCTTGAATTTCCCATAGTAGTTTACAAGTTAATTAATAACAGCTGAGTTTCCAAAGAATTCACCCCGATAAGCTGGGACTGTGTCATGTGCTGGCCATGCACCTGAAGTGTTCTAGTCTGGTTACTTGGAAAGAGGAAACATAAATATTACAAGCATGATTCATGTGAAATGACACAAAATAAAAAATTTCCCCTTTGATGGGTTTAAAAACGACTACATTTTATTTCTAAGTAATTTCATTAGTTTGTGTCCCTGGTTTAAAGTGAATTTTAGACACTTTGTTGTAATGGAAGGTTATTTTCCCAGCGTGTTATTGCTACGTTTTTTTTATTGTCTGTATCTTCTATCTACTGACCAGTGAGCGACCCGTGTTAGGGTTTCCAGTGAAACCGACTCCCCAGAGCCTCAGAGCCAGTAAAAAGACTGGTTTGAAATTTATAAAATAAAAAAATAAAAAAGATGTACAGCTGCAAGTCGCTTATTTACAATAGTATCATAATTGACATAATTGTCAGAATTTACAAAGGCGACACAACCTCAGCAATGTACACAGAAGGGTAATAAGAGGTAATTAAAATAAAATAATTAAAGTGAATTTTGCACATTGATTGATTGACGGGGATATAAACCAGTAAGTTCCTGTACCCTCACTCAAACAGTAAAGTGTGGCCACATTTCCATTTTGGGGGGGGGGGGGGGATTAAATAAATGATAAGAATATGTTTGTAGCCATTGCACTTTAAAAAGTCAAGATTGAGCCGCTATCTTGTTTGGATAATTCTGTGATCAATAGGCCCAGGACATTATGTGCTGGGAATTTTCACCTCAGAGAGAACAACACAGATTCTCTCACACACAGAGAGAACGAGAGAGAGACAGACAGACAGACAGACAGAGAGAGAGGACATGTATGTGTCAGTGAGTTGATTAAAAATGGAAGTGTCTCTCCCTGGTCTCTCTGCTGTCATCTGATCCACTCATGCAGCTCTATGCATTACCTAAGGCCAGGGGAGCTTGTGTTTCTCAGGCTCAGAATAAATGGAGTCTGGTCCACTCTGCAACAATATCTCCCTACGATTCAAAATTACCATTAAGACAACGTTGCCATTTTATCTGTGCTTCTTCTTTGTTGTTGGACAACAATAAAAGGATCTACTGAAATTGTTTTCAACTTCATTTCCATGTTGTGACACAGTGAGCAATTCACAGGTGCTGGAAGGTAAATCTAACCGGCAACATTTCAGTTTAAATCTTACATTTGTGGCTTTGCCAGTTGATTGTGGGTTAAAAACAAAGTGGACTTACAGTGCTGATGTCATGATGTGAGAGTTGGTTGTTTGGTGGTTTGGTAACTGGAACAGTACAGGCACACTCTGGCCTTACAGATCACATGTGTTTGAACAAACCAATCAGAGGCCAGAAAGACTGACCCTCAGGTAAAGGTGTGTGAGAAGCTGAGAGGCAGATTCAACAAACCATTTTAGCGGTTTTTAATCAATAGTTCACACATTTAAATGTAAATATAGGAATTGGTACAGCTGTGGCTCAACTGTTTACCTAACTTTATACTTTTGAATCCCAGAAAACAAAATCTGAATGATTTGATAATTGGACAATTTATTTTGTGAGCTAAAGCACAGAGATGTTCTTGAGAAAAAGAGAAAAACATGGCGGCTGACTATGGAAAGTGGAGGTTTTCTCCTTACATGCCAGATTTCTTCTCCCGTCTGTCTGTCTGTCTGTCTGTCTTATGTGTGTGTGTGTGCATGCATCTGTATGGACTTGCATGTGCATGATTATATCTGCTCACTTGACTGGAAATTCTTGACTGACTCACCAGAGGCGGCCTGGTGAATGGAGGGCTTTGCCTTGCGTCACTCTCATCCAGCTCTGGTCAGACAGGCACTGTGGTCTGTCAGGCTGCCTGACCGCTGGACCTGTTTGCGCAGGTCACCTGGTTGCCACAGTAACAGTGTGGTCAGCTTTTCCTGTAAAGAGTGGAATAACAGATCCATATCCTGCAGCCTTAGCTGCTTTTCATGTGTTTGCATTTAAGCAATTTTTCCGTCGTTGTCTGTTTTCTCTTATATCTGGACAACTGATCCACCTCTCACTCTCTCTCTCTCTCTGTCTCCCTCTCTCTGTCTCCCTCTCCCTCTCACAAATGCAGTGCTTTTAAATGCTGCACTGTTATAGTCTGTTATTGACCTTGCAGGTGTCCACATGTGGCATCTGTTTCCTGCGTCAGGACGCCACACCAAAACGTTGTCTGCTTTTCAGACGAGCCCGACAACACTGACTGACCTGACTGGGATTTATGAAAAAGTGACCAGAAGTTAGAAGAAAAATTTCCACAATTGGAAGAGAGTGTTGTGTACGTTTGAAACCAACAGTGGCCTAATGAGGAAGCAGGGAATGCCGTACCATGTGAGAAAATTCACGGATATCGCCGTGTAATTTCCAATCAAACAGTGTTTCCTTTTTTAACTTTTCAGGGAACTGACAACGGCAGCAGCTTCTCGGTTAAAGTTCCAAAGAAGTATGCAGCTCTGACCCACTGCACCATATCATACTTAATGAGAATATCACAAGATAATATCAATGTGCGCACGCTCTTCAAACATGCAGTTTTTGCATGCAGTCTTTTTGTTTGAATAATAAAATACTAAAACATACGGTGAAATGGGAATCAAAGAAAAAAAACAATATATCTAATCTAATACTTAGATTAAGAATGCAAGGAAAGTGTTACTATGCTACTAGATATTTAAAGTAAAATACAGTTTGGCTTTAAAAAGTGCCAGATAGGCACTCAGGGGAGTTCAAAACAGTAAAATCTTAAAAATCAGTGCTAAAAGGAAACCAGCAGCCAGTGGAGTGTATGTGAAGAACAGATGTGTTCACACCTATGGGTGTTTGTTGAAGCGCAAGTACGGTAGATGCATATTGAACAAGCTGAAGGTGTGACAGAGAAGACTGGTGAAGACCAACATGAAGTGCATTACAAGAGTCAATTCTTGAGCTAATACATGCATGAATCGCCTTTTCAAGATCACGCTGGTTAAGGAACGGCTTTACTTGAACATAATAATATACAATATGTAAGGGTTCATAATAAAGGAGGGTCCTTGTCAGTCCTCCATTCCATTCATGCATAATCAGCATCTCATTCCATTCCTGCTCATTTGTATGACCTTGTATTCTTTAAACGATGGATTGTACATACTGTGTGTAGGGAACAGCAGACCTCCTCAAGCAAGTTTCCATGGTTGCTGTCTCCTTGAATGTCTCTCTTGACCAAAAAAGGATTGCGCCACCAGCTGGACTGGACAGTGTTCAGCTACGGGGAGCATGCACAAGTTGGTGCATATAGTCCACGTGCACTTGAAGTGGAGGTGTGCTTGTGTTCCTCCACAAAGGGGCCGTGTCATGTGGACCCTACCGGACGTCATGGGTCTTCCAGATCCAGACTGACCACCTGGTGTTGGCCAACCGTCATGTGACAGCAACAAGAAGAAGGAACACAAGAAGATTCAAACATAGAGAGGAGCTATAAAACACGGTGCCAGTGGTAAGTGGAGAACTTACAGAGGCTGTGACCCACAAAATCAGAGAGTGCCTCTATAGATTACAGGTAAAATATCAGAGGTCTCCATCCAGAAGTACATCTTAGATACTGCACAGAAAACCTCAAACTCCCAGACCTTCTCCAGTTAACGTGTCTTATGTGTAAACACTCAATGTGGATTTTGTGTTTGTGTGTGTGCGTACAAGAGAAAAAAAAATCATTACTTCACATTAATCTAATGTTCGGAGTGCTTTGTGCTACAATTGGTCATCTACCCCCTAAGATTAATTTGTGACTTTATTGTACCCACATGGGAATGTTGCAATCTTTAAATCTAAAAATCTGTAACAGAGCTGCCGTGTTGGAGTAAACGTGACTAAAAAAAGCTAAACTTTCAGAATTAATAAAAAAAAAGAAAGATAGTTCTGCCCCTGTACATGAGCAGTCAGCCTTCCAAATGTGGTGGAAGAAAATTTGTTTTTTTGTTACTTTCTTTTAAGATGTATGATAGATTGTTCATGCAAAGACAAGATCAGAGCTTGCTGACCCCGTTCAGATCCCATATGTTAAACATTTACCAGCTCCCAGGGGGGAATTCCTCTTAAATAAGCCAAATCCAAATACAATGTTTACAGTTTTAAAAAAAATAAATAATAATAATTTGAAGCAAGGAGTGGCCCCTTCGTGAAAAATAGATTTTTCTTTGTTTACAAGACTTGCGTCAGGCCCGACTTGTTGCCGGTTGGCTGCACACATTTACATGATTGTACCCCCTTTTTACACACTACACTTAACAAACATGTCCTTGCACGCACACACACGCACACATTGACAGTGACAAGAAAGTGATGAAGAGACAAATGGACTTTTGAATCCCTCTATAAATCTCTAAATCAAAATGAATGCCTGACAGGAAATGGTGAACACAGGTGCATTCATGCAATGTGCAGTTACACTGTTTCATATCTGAGTTACTGGAACAAAAATAAGGTGTTTCCGGGTTGATTTCCAGGAAGGCCACACCAGGGAACGCAACATCCTTTAGTAGTTTGCACAAATGTAAAAAAAAAAAAAAAAAAGAATGTTTTTTTAAATAGTCTCATTTACCTTTTTAACATAAGGTCATAGCGTCTTATCCCTGTTTTGTTTCTTTTCATGCAAGTGTTGTGGGTTTGTGGTGTAAACCTCGTAGTTTATGGGAAGTGACTCTGATAATATGTTGAAAGAAGCTGACTTTTTCCAGGAAGCAGGGAGATTAAGGGCCTCTTCTACACATCTCACCTGAGTCAGATTTGCATAAAGACATGATCTTGGCTCCTTTGATCTCCCAAGCCTCAAGCGTTTCACTCTCACTTCTCACAATATGCACCGCCAGTGTGACTTTATCTCGTGTGTGTGTGTGTGTGTGCGTGTGTGTGTGTGTGTGTTTGCTTTGCGGTGTCTTTTCCACGGTTCTCTGCACCCTCAACACAAACACGCACATGCGAGATGAAGTAATGTACTTGAGAAAAATATGTTTACAAAAAAAGAAGAGCAACTGCTCCCTTTCTCTAAATATAAACAAACACCTTTACTTGATTCTAGCCCGTATGTGAAATGAGAAAATATTAATTTGAATGCAACATACAGAAACTGATATCAGGCCATTTTCCCATAAGGTTAATGATTCTCACATTTTTCTCTCGTGAATCTCTCTCGCTACTCACTATATGACAGCGAAGGTTCCTACACACTGTACTCTGGACTCCTCACCATCACCGCACTGAGGTTTCTGTAAATCTCAAAGGAGCTGCGAGGACTCATGTTCACATCACCTACAACAAAGCGGTGGAATCATTCGATCTGAGTGGGCACAGCCTTAATCCGTAACTGACTAAACACTTTTGGTAGAATTCACACACACACACACACACACACACACACAGAGAGAGTTTAGAGGAAACCAGTTGTCTGGCAGGAGTGAGCCTTCTGTTATCAGAACTGCAGCTTTTACACACAGGGGTCCACATATAGTGTCACTTCCTATCACTGTTCTGGGTATGAGGAGGGCGGAGGTGGAGGGGGTGCAGCTTTCTCAACCTCATGTCACACACCATGTAGTAGAGGCATGAAGGGAGGGAGGGTGGGTGGGTGTGGGTGTGTGTGTGTGCGCGTGTTTTTATTTTTTATTAGAAACAGCAGAATATTTAAATAAAATGTTGTTTTTTTTCAGCAAAGGACATAAAAGTCCACTAACACTCATCTGGTGGGGCTTTTATATCCACAGATTCCTGCTGAATGAGTAACACGTTGGCTGAAGCTGCATGTCCTGACTTGTGATTCATTTGTTCTTTCCAAAAAATGTATTTTTTTCTTTTCTTCTAAGTTTTTTCTCTTCCTTTTTGGTTGAGCAGTTAACTCATTTAAATAGCTTTATGCACGTTTACTTTACACACTGTCCATGTACAGCCCGTAACTACGACGGACTACATCACTACACACACTGTATGTGTATGTGTGCGTGTGTGTCTCCCTCTCTCTCTCTCTCTCTCTGTTATGGGAAGCGAGGACGAGGCCTTTCAACAAATGACGCGAGCAGCTCGGCATGTGAGGCCCGTGTTTCTACAGTGCACTTCCAATCACAAATGTGTCAATATCCTGTGTGAGTTGTAAAGTGAAACAGGCAGAATAAAGTGAAGCTTGTCATTCCCACACTGAGTGTTAATGATTTTAGAGAGAGAGAGAGATTAGGAGGTGTGCGATATGTTTTTGCATACGACATAGTCATATTTGCGCAAGGCACACAGGTTATGACCAACATTTAAAGGGTTTCCTGATATGCCACTGGATGAGTCACACTTCTCAGAGGCTGTAATCAGTTCCTTGAATTGTTACTAAGAGAACAACTGCCCCTCCTCTTCCCCCGCTCCCCTCCCGTCCTTGTATCTATGGCCGTCGATTTCTCATTCATGCAAAGTGTGTCATAATCTGCCCAGATAGTGACTGACTTTACATGTTACACAAAAAGGGTTTTATTGTTGCTGCTTTTTTTTTTTTTTCGTCTCACTTCTAAAGCGCATGTCCTCTCACTCCACTTTTAATTCACCTTTCATCAACTGTTTTGTAAACTGTATGATCTCATTTCCTTCCCCCGTTTGTGTACAATTAAATTGCTAAGTGGGACAACTTGCTTATGTGTCCTTTCCTTTTACTTCGGTCACCAACAAAGTGAGGGAAGTAAAGTTAAAACTTGATTATAGAATCGTATGTATTGTTCAGACCGTCTAAACAAAATAATGACGCCCTGCTATGGTCCAAATGATGAGTTTACAGTGAGAGAGATACTATCACATACACAGTTCTGTGGAAACATTTCAAAGTCTATGACGTTTGCATGTTGTTTCGTGGGAAATCCTGAACGCATATATTGCCAGAATCACTAATTTTTCAACAGAATAGAAGTGATTCAGATTCACTGTAACACAACTGTTAGTTTCCAGCTAATTTCAGCCACACTCATCATTGTGCTTTGTCCATCATGGAATATTTCAGCCTTCTTTGCCCTTTCATAATATCAGCTAGAAAAAAAAAAATGACCCACTTCCCCTCTCGTTACACGGTGACGGTGTCAAAAAAAGTTCCAAAACCAAACCTCACGCTCACATATGCGATCGCTGATAGTGAACTTCCCAGCAGAGCACGGGTATCACAACTGTTCCTCTTGCAGCTGTGTTTCTCACTGATCGGTTTGCTGCAAGATATCGCATCAGTGTTTTTTTTTTTTTGGGGGGGTGGGGGGGGGGGTGCACCTGTGCCGCCACTCTCACCTGTTGTTTCTGTAATTTCAGACTTAATGCACAGAGCTATTTCAGCACTTCCTCTGGCATGTAAATTGAGCAAATGTGTTTCTAGTTAGAGGCATTTTGCAAGCGCGTAGTGTACATTATAGCATCCTTGTGCCGGGATAAACATGCTGTAAAATGCTGTATGTAGCAATGCTGTTTTCCTGTTTTGACCAATGTTGCAATTATTACATTAGTTCCAGTATAGACCTACTTCTGTAGTTGCACTTCCCGCATGGACAATGATTATGGTCAAGTGCTATCTTAACTGAAATATATCTATATAAACATACATATACATATATATATATATATATATATATATATATATATATACTTTATCTACATCTATCTACTATATATATATATATAGTAGATAGATGTAGATAAAGTACATATATTTGTGACATTATGTGTCCAGACAGGATATGTGCATAGATGATGGGAATAGTCATCACTCCCTGTTTACAGTCAGCGTGTGTATTTAGTGACTCAACCTGCAGGAACTGTAATCACCTTTATTCATTGCGAGGTTTTCTGGGGTAACTTCTTGAGATTATTCTAATTGCAAACAGTACCTTATATCTATGCCGACGTTTCATGGAGCCATTTGTATAGTAATGTTTATGCGTCGGTGGAAAATAAACAGCCTTAATGGCTTTTTCTGTTTAACAAAGAAACAGGAAGACTTCATACTAAACTATTTCTTAACTACCAACACACGAGCACAGAGACGACTGACACTAGTACAACTTTGTGAACTGAATTAGCATTTAGAAATACTGGAAATTATCTCTGAACTGACTTGTTCCGTGTTTACTCCGCCTTCAAATCCCCATTTTTGAGTCAGCCTAGTAAAAAAGGAGTGGGCCTGTATGTATCCTGTCCTCAACTGACCTGTGAGCTCATTTTCTAAACTACAGAGTTTACGTACACCCACAGGCGCGAAATGGCATTCGGTAACAGTTAAATATTCGACACATATTGCTGAAGTTCCATTTGTACTTTTTCTATTTCCTCTAAGTTTGTTACCTAGCAACATTTTGGGGCTTCCTCATGCAGGACAGTTTCCAAAACTGTGAGTCAGCTTGGTGCAACTGCGATTATTGTTGTTTTCCAAAAGGAGTCGCTTGTTCACATCTGAATTTCCTTCCTTCCATGTTAAGCATTAACATACTTGGGCACAGTCTACAAAGGCTGCATTTCTATGTTTACTTTACGGTGCATGAACGGTACATTTTTGTTTTTTGGAGCAGACATCAAAAAGGGCCTTCTACTATACTTATTAATAAGACGTCATGTGAATCACTTGCCAGCACATTCATTCCTCCTCAGCTGTGAGGCCTGTATCTGGCAAATTCACCACCCTCAAGAGAAAAACAACCCCAGTGCTTATTAGAAAAAAGAACTTTGCATAACAAGTGTTGGAATGTTATGGAGTGTTACAGTAAATGTGGCTCTGTTTTCACTGAAGAGACACACTTGCTGCGGGCATAAAAATTCTCCCCGCATGGTTTCTCCTCCACATGTAGCGAGAAATTCAATTGACATGCACGGTTGGCTGTAATGGACAGAGAACATTCTAATCGAACCTTTGCCACGCTAGTGTACAAAAACTCCAATTACCAGTACATCAAGGCATGGATGTAAAAACAGGTTGGATCAAACATCAAACATCAAACAACACTTGTACAGCTTAATTGGAAAATTAACCCCTTCACCCCTGTTAGGGAGTGGAGCAGGAGCAGTGTTGCCAGGCGTATCATAATTATCGGATTTGTACCATAATTTGACCCCTCCAAATAATGGACAATGGGAGGTAGAGATGCTGTTCTGTCAGAGGTGCTTTTTTTTTTTCAACCATTCTGTTAGATTATTTCAGTAAAACTGCGTTATAATATTCACGATCTACGATAATGTGAAGCAAATGGTCCTGAGCCACGTCAGAATGCACGTATGATCATTTTCCTCAAAATAAGATCAAAATAAGCCGCTGTTACTTCAACATTGGCAACACAATGTTAGTTTCTTTGTAACATACCTGGATAAAGCGATTCATAGTCCGATTACTCCTGCATGTACGCTTAGTCAGACTGGAATCAGACTTAGCGTACTGTGCATGCACCAAAGGTTCCTCTCTGGTTGTAAAAGGAGACGACGTATAAACTGCAGTACTGTTGCTGGAACGGAAACCATAAACAGCACAGCAAGCACTAGAGCCATGTTAGATGTACAGCAGCTACAAAACATACAGAACCACAGGTTTTCTGTGACATAAAGGTCAACAGGAAACTGATTCACTACACACTAGCCCATAGAGAGATACAGCACCACCTACGGAGGCGGAGTCAGACGTACACATCAAATAAATGGACTTTCTCCTCTTGTATACTCGGACTCTGCAAGTTGCCCGTTTGCCTGTCCTAGTTGGACTACGGCCTTAGCTTGATTAAACTGTGCATGTAAACTAAATGAATGAGCAGAAGCAAATTTCACTTGACATTAGGTGAGAGGATCAAAGACCTACATAAACAAACAAGCATTCGCATTCACATTCACGCTTACTGGCAGGTCCTCTAATTAGCTGTACTTCTCTCTCTGCATGTCTTTGGATTGTCAATACATGATGTTGAAAGAAGATTACTGTGTAAGTCTAAATAAAACCAATCATTCAATGTGATTGGGAGTTGAATTAATACTGCATGCATATACTGTATTCAGGTGGACTCAAGCTGGCTCCTGCACTCTGCGTATGCTCCGCTGATGCTGTTGGTACTGATGCTTAAAGAACTAAATATTTTGAACCTTAATGGATGGTAGAAAGACAAAGAGAGGAGCTTGACATGCTAATTACAACTAGAGTTGTTGTCTGTGAAGCAGTTGGTCAACCAGTAAATGCCTGAAACCAACGAGCTGAAAAGGGGGGCCCACAGGAAAGAAGCTGCGGTGGACACACGTCATTCCATATATTGATTACCTTGTCGCGCTTGATTACTTGGATAAAGACCAATTAAATGGCAGAGCTGAGCTTCAACTATTGCGTTAAAATGTTCCAAGTGGGAGGAAGATGGAATATCCGGGGGAAAACCCAAAGAAAAGGACTTATGTAAAATAAGTCTCTTTTTTTTTCCTGCTCTGCAGACAAAAGTCCCAGTTTCTAGCGTACACACACTCTCGCACACATAGAAACAAACATTTCATGGCAATGGAAACCACCAAGTTTTTTTATCCAGGACAATGATCCAGTTGGGTTTTCCCATCTTGAAAAAAAAAAAGAAATTCCTGAAGTTTTGTTTCCTCTCAGACCAGTGAGCCCTTAATGGTGGGCTTTGCTGTCATAGCACTGACATTTGAGGTTTAGGTTTGTTATGCTGCGAGAGTCGGCGTGCAACTGGACCTGCTTTGCAGTCGGTGTGTGGGCTCTGTGGGGGCCTGCCGGGACAGTGTCAGAGTGTTCGCTGTTCACTCTGTTGTGTTTCCATGGAAGTGGCAGCAGCTGTTGCCGGAGCATTCCCCGCACCGTACACTTTCCTGCAGTCGTCAGTGGACGTCTCCATGGCGATCACTCGTACCTCATGTCCTAACAGGAATTTTCTGTTGAGAGTCTTGTTGCAAGCAGGGGACTATTCCTGAGCCTAAAAGCTTTGACCTTTCAGTTTTTGTCGCTGTTATTGTTGTATTGCCATGTCTAATTAGATTAGAATTGCTAGTCACTCATAAGAAGTGATAAGCTCAATGTAATACCAACACTCATATCATATAATCTAAGTTTCCATGCTCAGTTTCCAAGTACAGGCTAAATAATTAGTGAGCTATAATCAGCTGCATCTTGGTGGTGGTGTCAGTAGCCTATACTATGGTTGTTTACATATTTGTAGAATGAATATTCGGTGATAATTATCAGTAATGACAGTAAGTATAATAATATAACTCGACTGCTATGTCAGTGTGTCTGCAGCTGCTATGGTTATATGCTTTGTTTACATAATAGATAAATACACATAGATCAAACATGACGCACGGTAACCACGTAAAAATAATTCTGTTTTCAGCAAATTTATATTAAATCCCCAACTGCAAAAACAAAATAATACTTAATATCGAGTAATTAATCATTACAGTAAGTACTGTTATTTTAAGTGTTTGCACAGTATAAACATCAGACACTATTTTTTCATTTCATCATCTGCCAGGGTTTTTCCTTTTTCTCTCTCTCTCTCTCTCACACACTCTCTCCATTTAACACCGTGATCCAGTAAGTGGCTCAACTCTTTGCTGACGTACCATCCCGGCACTCTGCGATTTGAATGCACTCAAGGTCATTGCAGGTCACCTGATGACCTCTGTTACAGGAAGGGCAGCCTCACTAATCTCTGGTTTCAGCTTTTTTTTTTGTTCTCTTATCATAATGCTGCATCATGAGCAAACACACACACACAATCACATACACTGAAAATAAAAGCCATGTTTTTTTCATGCAGCCGTACTCACACACACACACACACACTAAGCTGTCATAGTATACTGAGTCAGTGGCTTGATGTATTGAATGGCTCCTCTGACTGTCACATTATCAGGGAGTTTCCAGTTAACCAGCTCACTTATGGTCTACACACAAATGTGTCTTTGGGCCTGTTCTTATTCTTGTGACTGAATTCCAGCGTTGGATCAGGTTGCATGCTCCAGACATACAAGAGCTCTCTGCAGGGAGCCAAGCTGATTCATGGAACAGCAGCAACAACATGCAGAAACATGAGTCTATGTATATGACAATAACAAATCAAGTTTCATGTGTGGAAACCTGTCATTCTGTGTATCTTGGCCCAGGAGAATCATACTGTTTTTAACTGTGGTAGTACTGCATCTGTGTTGTAGGAAACATTTAGTGTTCCAGAGGGAGCTACACAAAGTCTGATTCAATGATGGCTGGGAATTAAATGTACAGTACAAGATAGAAAATGAAAAATAGATCTGGAGCTGCGGCGTATAAGAGACCAGCCCCCTCTAAATGACAACTAAGTCTGACTGTAATGGAAGTGCATAATGCACTTCTAAAATGCTTGGCAGCTCATTCACACTATTATTTTTGAACTTTCCTTAATGGTGTACTTAATCCTGCTTGTTTCATTTTAATTTACGACCATCATACACTGTCTTTGTCTCAATCTCAGTCTTCGTGTGTCCGCTCTGCAGTGGTTTGTGGTGACGTGTCCAGGTTGCACCTGGCCTTTCACCCTGTGTCAGCTGGGACTGGCTCCAGCAACCTGCAACAATCATGTGGAGGATAAAGCACCAGACAATGAATGAATGAATGATAGATTTAACCCCATCACCTGCAGACAAAAAAAAGAAAGAATGTAAAGTGTTGTAAACCTAATACATTTTTACAAATATAAATGTTTATTTTAAGTTTTTGTCTGGTGATGAGGGCCAGGACTACACCAGCTGTCGGGTGGAAAGGGAAATTAAAGAAATAAAGAACTTGAGTTGAGTTTCATTGCTACAGGCAAATTTGACCAACTCTGCATATTAATACAGAAACGTGTTGCTTAGAAGTGTCGTTCATTGAGGTGTTTTTGATACTTTGGGAGAACAATATAGCTCTAAGGCTAAAAGCTACACATAAGCTACTTCTTGAATTTGCAAAACATACATAATATCACCACATATTGAAAAAAGAAAACCATCTTTATCATCTAATGTTTCCTTTTTTTAACACTGACTCTCAATCACCATCTTAAAACACTGATCTCCACAAACTGGCAAGCCATTTGCATCAGTTTTGTGTTTTATCATTCTAATATTATAGGAGTGCTCGGGTCACTTCAGTTTATGGACGTTGGGTTATCTCGTCTTAACTTCAGATTGTGTGAAGTGTTCAAATGACTTGAACGTCTGGTGTGTGTAAACAATAACGTAACATTACTCAACAATTCATTCCTTTATCCGCTTATCTACTGTGAGCCATAACCGTGACTGTAAAATAGAAATTCTCAGTAACTTCAGAGGAACAATGGCCACGCCACCATGTTACAGATGAGTATATGCCAGCTGTTTGATGACATCAGACAAACGGGGAATGGGGAGGAATTCAATTGTATTTTCTGAGAAATGGTGCTTCTGGAGAACATGTATTTGCAGACAACACACATGAGGAAGGGTTACTGTACTGTTTTGTCCGGCACATGGTTTTGCTGATGTGACGAGGTCAGATCTAAATAAACATATGATTGGCATTATTAAAACAGTCATTTTTGCTGCCAGGGGTTTCTTAATTAAAAAAGACAAAATTCTTTAATGACTTTTCATCTTGTTCAGTTCCATTGCACTCTGGCACCAAAACACACAAAGCAAATGGCATTGAGAACACATTCCTATTCGTTCCCATTAGTGACAAATTCACATAATAAAATAAAGAAAAGACATTGTACTGGCTCACTAGTACCAAATATCTTTCTCAATCTGACACCTCATAAGGCGTTTGCCTTTAAGCAGTTGACATGACGCATGAATTTCTATTGATTTTAGGATTATTGGAAACATTTTTGGCAAATGCATTTACTATACACGTCTCATTTTTTATTTTTTTTCCAATGCAGAAAAGTTACTCATCTTTGAGCAATGACCATACATTTTTAACATAACGAAACGCAAATAATCTAAGAAACAAGCAGACTTCTGCAACTACACTGGGCTTTGTTTCCAGTTTAGCGGAAACCCAGCCCGTGATGGCAGAACTTGATAAATTAGGGCAGTTCACAGAGAGGACGTTCCCGTTAGCAGTGGAAAGGTCAACTGCCTGTGCGCATGAATTTTCACCAGGTTCTGCAGTTTCCTGCCCAAAAACATGCAGATTTGGGGATGAGATAAATTGGACACTCTAAATTGACAATAGGTGGGAGTGTGAATGGTTGTCTCTATGTGGCCCTGTGATGGACTGACAACCTGTCCAGGTCCACGCCCTATGACAGCTGGGATTGAGGGAGCGCACCCTCATGTGGAGGATGTGGATGGATTATCTGGTGAAGAAAAGATTGCCTCTGTCACATAGAAAACAATGGATGTCCGTCTGTTTTTGGCTTAGGGGACGGAGGGCCGAACAAAAGGATTGTGCAGCGGATTGGGAAAGCAAGAGCAACAGAGGCAGTTGAGGCTTCAAATGACAAGGTATAACTTGATTTAAGATTAAAGAGCATTAATATTTAAGTTAAAAACAAAGTCTAATAAACCTAAACCGCTGGTCTTCAAACTTACCACAGGAGAACTCAAAGGAAAACCCTATACTCACCGCCAAGTATGGAAAACATCCTCCTTTGCACAGAAAGGAGCACAAACACCATCAGCGCCTCACCAAGATGCAGCAGCTCGGCTCACAAAGGAGAGAGCAAGTGAGTGGGACTTTTCACCCTCCTTTTATCACCTCCACTATTGACCCACTCAAGACACCTGAGTCTCAGGGGGGGGAGAGTCCACCTGGGGAGGACAAAAGAGACATCCACATCAATACATCAACCAAACACTGGGGTTGTAGCAGTGCTCATTTGATGGAAAGGGCTCAGAAAAGAAAGTCACGTTCCCAAAGCATAAGTATTGTATTTCCCGTGACCTACTACAGCTTTAATGGTATCAGCATGTAGCCCTGAACTTTTACCACCTTCTGCAGATTCATATACACAGTACATGAATACAGTACATATACATATATACTGTATATACATATATATGATCATATATATTCGTACATAAAATTCATCACAGTTGCCTTGAAGTACACAGGTCACATGTAAATATTGTATTAGTTGGTTGTTATGGTGATAAGAAGCCACGCTCCGCAATAAATGGGCAGAGAACTCACGTAAGCATGCTGCATTTCCACAAGCACACCCTGTGTCATGACGATATGTAGATTATTTATAGAGCAAACTGTTTGACTTCTTTTGTCACTAAATGCTTATGTAAACACTGAAGTGTCGCCCTCTGATTAGTTTTGGCGTGTGAGCGTGAACAAACGTTGATTACGAGTGTTTCCCACAGAGACAATTTGATCAGGAAGTGAGTCAGGGTATCACCACAACAGCGCATAGCACCGAGCTTGTTAAACATGTTGCCACATCTCTTCCATTTATCACTCTCTGCTCCGTGTTATTTGACAGCGGATTACAGTTGTCATGCAGCTTGTAATACCCTGCTCCATAAGGGTGGGTTTGTGTTTACACAAATTGTAAAAAAAAGAAGAAGATAATCAGACTGTTTGCTCATGGTGTTGTATTCAAGCGTCCTGTGCACAAACCAGCAAACACAAGTACGTCATTTTCACTCTGGGCCAGCCTACCCTGTGCCGCTTTGACTCAGAGGGTGTTTCCCGGCAGTGCTCAAGGACTCTTAGGGATTTCTTCTCAGGTGACTTTGTTTACATTCACTACCTGCTTGACATTTGCATGTGCAAACGGGTTCCTAGAAAAGGCAGAAAAAGGATCAGCAATGAAACTGAAGCGGCAACATTTCCTAAATGTGACCAAACGCGATTGTGGCCGTGTCCCCGGTTATTTATGCACCTGTGGGGTTTGTGATAAATGTAATGAGTCTGTCACCTCACACTGTAGCTATTGTTAGTTCACTAGTGTAGGCGTATGGAACCCAGTGTGACAAGGTGGCTTTTTTTTCTTTTTTTTTTACCACAAGCCACATGACATGGATCACATTAGCAAGGTGATGTCAATATTTCACTGTGTTCACTTGTATGAGTGGTTTCCAGTAAAACTGTAGCTAGATCTCCACACTACAACAGGAACCATAGTCAGAGTAATACTGACTCAAAACATGTCTGCATGACACTATCGTCAACTGAAAATGGATAACACCTACCTACAAAGTTGTAACACCTACCTGCCTGCACATTTATTTATTTTTTTTATCCCCACCTGTTGTAGCAGAAACATAACTTATCTTGTTGTTTCACTCAGAAATGAGAATGTGAGAATGTGGTGCACTAGACGTATGAGACTGCAGTCTTGTATGAAGTACCTAAAAGTGATACTTGAGTAAATGTACAAGTATCACATTTACTGTACTTAAGTATCAAACGTAATTTACTGAAATAAAATGCAGTTAAAAAAATGAGTGACGGTAGCTCAGTGGTAGAGTGACTTGTCTTTCAACTGGAAGGTTGTGGGTTTGATTCCCGGCTCCCACTAGTCTATGTGTGTGCTTGGGCAAGACACTTGGCAGCATGTTGCTCCTATCGGCTGTGAATGGCAAAAATGTAGCGTGAAAGCCATCAAGACTACAAAAATGCTCTATAAATACAAACTTCTTCTGATTTTGTTTGTTAGTTATGGAGATAGTTAGGGGAAATGTGGCGTGGTAAAAATAAAAGTACGGATACATGAATTTTGTATGCTTTTGCATTCGCTTCGTACATTTGCTGCCTTTGTGTATTTTAAAAATAAGCGATAAGGTCATTTTGAGAGCAGCCAGACACGCTCGTGCACATGACCATGAGTGGTAATGGCTTGAAAGTCTAATTTTGTAGTATTCCCTCATAGCCCTGCCTTTCATTTGCGTCACCCTGAAATACAGCAGAGCATGGATATAAAAGCACGCACAGAGCTGCTGAGGTGGCAGACGAGTTAGTCAAGGAGAATACAGTGAAGATGAAAGTGCAGATTTATAGTATTAACGTCTGAAGTTGAGCACAGGGGAGTGGAGTGCTTACAGTAAATCTGGAGGCCTAGAGAAGGAACAGGAGGAGCATGCCCGGAGAAGAGTCTTGAAGGGTGGGACTTGCGGGCTGTGGTGACTCAAGGCCTCTCACTGGTTGGCTCGGCTACCTGGCATCTGGAACTCATTACTCACAGTAGCTCCATGGCAACCACCAGTTGTGGAATTGTAAACAGACTGAGATACTGGAAAGATGAGTGGGAATTAGAATTTTCCTGTTTCTTCACATGCTCAGAGAAAATGACTAGATGCACAAACACACTCATGATTATGTGCAGTGTTCAAAAGTCCGATTCTGGCCATGCTACTGTACAAGTTGACGTGGTGAATGTTTACAGTCCTGAAATCGAATTCGAATAATATATCGCACACTTGTTCCAGCTCTTGTGAGACAATCACATTTATGTTGCTTATGAACAAAATCTCCATTCAAGAGTAACATTAAAAAAAAAAACACTTCTTCATGCGTCCCCTGTATAGATTTATTTAATCTAAACATTCATTTGAATTGCTGTATGATGTTTAGCTTCAGCGACGTCCCTCATTTCCTCTGTGGCTGCACATTTAGTCAGCAAAAAAATGCAGTTCCCAAAATAGTAGTTTGCCTCTTTTGGGAACTAGCAGTCACTTCAAGTCTGCTGAAGCACAACAAAACCTTCTTATGTCTAGTCGTGAGGTCATATGAGGCCACAGGGTTATAATTCTCAAAATGTAACCTGATTTATGTTGAAAATACTTGATGATGGAAAATGATCTCATCATTTACTATTATTCAAACACATTTTTCCGCCCTATTTTGTGAATGCACAGCCAAAGGACGTATCAGATATTAAGAATGTGTGTCACGATTATTGTGTTTTCATCCAACTCGAAGAGATTTGAATTACAAATGATGTCATTTTCTAATATGTCTTCTCTGTGGGATCAGACAGTACTTTGTACTTTCTGCATTCCCACTCGTTTTTCCCAGTCAACAAATGGTGTTTATCGTGAATCATAAATACTGTATGAGACACTTGTGCCTCAATGTTTTACCACCTTTTAGCTAGATGCACGGACAATAAATGTGCTTAGGGATGACACATGATTATACGACAGTTCAAATTCATTTGTATCACTGATTAACTATTGAATGAGGCAGAATATAATATCCTTTTTAGTCAGGCCAAATAAAGTAGAAATACTCTTTCCAGGTTACAAGAAGCACAACTCGTACTATAAAGACACAACAAACACATCTACACAATGATTTTTGCCTCCAGTGATGGATGTTATTTTATTGTTTTGTTGTCAAGAATTATATAATGTATAACAGTAAAGATTTGCAGGTTAAATATTTCTAATGCATGTAGGTTAGGTGTTGTATTTTGGAGCAGCAGAATATTACTTACTCCTCAAGTTGTTCACAAATGTCACATTGTCCCAGAATAAAGTTTAAATTTAGTAAATACCATAATCAGTCTGTGTGTGTGTGTGTGTGTGTGTGTGTGTTTGAGAAATGTTATAACATGACAGGTGTGAGTAGAGCAAATTAGAAAACCCGCCATGGTAGATGCAGTGATGTCAGATTGTGCTCTAGATACAGTGATACAGTGAGTGGTTGTGGGTGGAGCGTCACTGACAAAAAGATTCTCTAGAACCATGTGACCGTGGACTACCAGAGAATTTCTCCTGAGCTTAGCCTGAATGCTTAAATTAGTTCTCTGCTGAATGCCAGATCAGTTTCAGATGTGTGTGCGGCTTCAGTCGTATTTCATACTTTTTAAAAAGGTCCCTGACACTTTAAACACCTGATACGGCAACACACAAACCAGTCACAGATGTTCCAAATTATTCTGAATACTTAGTTCTATTAAGCAAAAACTACACATCACATACATCCTGTGTGTCGGGTGCAAACAATCTCGTAAAACACTCATCATATAAATATACACAGTCGCACACATCGAGCGTTTCTCAGTATGCAAAGAGCTCGGGATTACTGGGAAGACAGGATGATTTCTCTTGAATGCTCAGCAATTTTCGAAGAAGCCTGGACCTATTTGTGATTATCACTCAGACAAAGGCTGTATTTAATACTCCATACCTCACCCTCCCCTTTTTCGACTGAAGCTGAATTCAGCTGGAAATGCAAAACTAATGGCTAAATATTACATTGCCCTCATTTGGCCTGAATGTTTTACTTGGAAAACAAGAACTTTCCAAAGCAAAGTCTAAATCAAATTTACGGCGAGGCACGCCAACGTGTCTTCTAATAGAATGTGCATTTAATGTCAACACATTCTGGTCCTGAAGCACTCACAGTGTGCAAACCACCTCAGAGACCCTTTATTTTATTGAATCCTCTGCACTGAGCCGTATTGGCTGAGAGGAAACAGTAAAGTGCTACTAAAGCAGGTGGAGACGCAGCGCCTTCCCGTAATTATGTTTGGTACGGAGGTGATTGCAGGTTCCTCTTAATCCCTCATTTCAGCAGTTTGCAGTAAATGTGCATGTCTTCCTGGTTGTAGCCTCTCTTTGACGTTACTGTATGTGTGCAGTCGACATGTAGGATTCGCTAAAATGCTACGGATCATCTGGGAATTGTCATATTATTAGATTATGAGAGGATTGTTAAACCCTTAGGGTTTTATTTCCAGTTCTTTCTAAAAGAACCTTAAATAGAACGGCGGAAACGAAAAAAAATCATGACACAAGAAGTTTATCTCGCATGGGAAGCAAGCGACAAGAATAACAGCTGACGTTATTCTTAGAAGGAATCCCCTGTTCTAATGATAATAGCCTTTGTTGTAGCCTATTGTGCAGGTACAAAGACGGCGTGTCAAGTATGTTGTGGTCCAGCCTTCCAAACACGTTCTTCCAAAGGTCTGGAGACATTCCAGGTGATTACTGGACGCGACGTCTCACGTGTGCACTGATAAACACACGTCGTGCCTTTGAATTCCTGTGTGCAGAGGTGTAGACGCCGCTTATACCTCTGACTGTACAACCGTAGGGTAGGGAACATTTTGTTTTTTGTCTGCGCGGTGCATGTGTGCGAGCATGTGCAAACAGCCGCAGAGAATGCAGTGTCACTCGAGAACAAAGGAGTGTACTCACACCTTATCTGAGGCCTGGATTATTCACAGTTCCGCTGAATTTAGTAGGAAGCAGCCGTCCAAACCCTTAGTAAGCAGATGTTATCGGCTTGCAAAGTAATACTCGAGACTGATGTTCAAAGGAACATTAAAGCTCTTGTATGTAATCACACACTGGCAACATGCCGGTTGTGTTCAGTGTGTCTTCGAAAAATGCAGTGTCACGTAAATGAGTGTGTTCGTGCTGCCTACTAAATGAATTAAAAGGGCAATAATGACAAACAGTGAACTTGTGGTCTGACCCCGGCAGCATGGTATCCAAGCCCAGTGGGATGTGTGCATGTAGTGCCCATATGTGTTTCACTCTTAGTGACAGAAACCTCAAGAGATCAAACAGAACACAGCGTTAGTCATTTCTCGCTGCCAAGTGGAAAGGGAAGTTCATCACAAGTCAAATGAAACGATGAGATCACGTTAGTTTCGTAGAAAAAAATAGTGCTCTTTATTATAAATTAATGAAATGTTCCTACAAATATAAATAAGTGCAAAATTGTCTGCATCAGTCTGCTTGCTTTGTCAAACTTGTCAAATATCTTCAAGCATCCACAGCCAGTGGTTTGGCCGGAGAGAGAGAGAGGAGGAAAAAAAGGTACATCTTTACAAAAGACAGCACAATAACCATTTCATCTTCACTCATGTAAACATTGTTTTTTTAAGGAAAAAGACACACATTGACTCTTCGCCTTATTAGGAAGAGACTGACGTCATGTTTTTAATACATTCATGTGAAAGCTGTGGCTTCTCCGTCTGTGACACAGATACGGTCACATGTTTTGGTTTCACAAAAAAAAATGTCTCACTTTTTTTTCTTTTAATATTAACATCTCAGCAGTGGTGCTGCTCTCTCTATCAAGATCCTGTGGGATTCAGTCATGTTGGTTTTTACTCAGGCATGTTTGGCATAAACCCTTCCTTTTAAACAGAATGTCAGAAATATATATTCTTTGTACATTCAAAATAAAAAAAACTAAACTTCAGCCCTTAACCGTCATGCTTTGACACCAATATGGGTCCAGGATGTCGGGGTCTCCTGTCGAGCGTACACTTGGTCAGAGATCCAAAACCACTGCATGGACGTTATTTCATACATCCACGATTGTCATCCGCTGTCAGCAAAAGTCTGATCGTAAAAAGCAAGTCCAGCTTTAATGGATGAACGACTTTGTGAGGCTGGTGTGTGTGTATGTGTGTGTGTGTCACAGCACTCTGGTTAGCAGCAGCAGACAGAACCTGTGTGTCATCAGACTGTAGACAGCTGACTGAGCCTTACTTCGGTTTTCAGTAAGTTGTACGTCACCAGGGTTTTATTCTCTCTTTCATGCCCGCCACACTACAGCAGCGGAACCGTATCTCTGTGTGTGTCAATTGTCCTCTTCAGTCTCGTGTCTCTTTTTTACCCGAAATGTGGAACCTCGAGAGAGAGACCGACGGGCTGCTAATCTGTGAGAACTTGTCAGTACAACACTGCTCCTTTGCATGAGTCCTGGGCTCAACTGTCTCTTGTCTCTGCTCTGTCGCGACTCCTCCACACGTCTCGCCCAGCAGGGCTGCACTGAAACCGCCGAGTTTCTCTGTTGCACTCTAACGTTGCTGCTCCTTCAAGAGCATCACGCGAACGCCTCTAGATCGGAGCATCATACTCCTGCAGAAACTCCCTGAGAGGGTGAGGGAGTTGGTCTCTTTTGGTAGAAATGTCCAAATGTCCATTGACTGTTTTCCTGCACAGGTGCTGCAGGGTGGACAGGCTGCAGGAGAGAGGTCTGATGAGCTCCAGGGGGATCTTCTCGCCTCCAGAGTAAATGTAATACATATTCCCACTGCGAGCGTTCGCCTTGCTCTGAGGCATGTAGTAATGGACCAGCTTAAGGACGCAGTCAAAGTGGGGGACAGACTGAATGCTCTTAGGGTCTGTTTGCAGGTGAAAAGAAGCAGCGTCGCACTGGATGCGCAGGTTCTTGGTGCCCGACGCCGTTTTCACACTGAGCGTGAACAGGTGTCGGTTGTCTGAACTGTCCCGGATGAGGAAGCTGCCGTTGCTCTCAGATGCCAGCATTGCGTTGGCCTCCTTCCCAGTGATGGCGCCCCAGTAAAAGCCGCTCTCCTGGAGCTTTTGGAGCGTGGCGAGCACCATCTGGTACTGCGCCTTGGAGGTGAAAGTCTTGTAACGGTGAGGCAGCCGCATGTTGGAGTCCAAGAGGCTGCTGCTCATTGCGAAGTCAAACTTGCTGTGAGTTACCATGGCGCTGTGCCCTCTCTCTGGGTAGCCTGGGGAGCACCGGGGCGCCACACAGACAAGCAGAGAAGAGATGGAGTCAAACAGAGGGTTCAGACGGTCGCGTGGGGGGGAGGCGGGGGCACGAAGAGGTCAACACGGAGTTTGTGTAGAAATGAAACCCCTGATGAGAAAGACAGGAAGGAAGGAAACAATTAATTACTTTATTCATGTTGATTTTTTAATGTAAATTATATTTCCATATGTGGAAGTTATACTTTTTAAACCTAACCCTATACTATAGTTTATTTGTTGTTATTTATTTTCCCATGAATTCTGTATTCTACTCTATTTCACAATTCTTTCTTTCTTTCTTTCTTTCTCCCGTGACTCTCTCCTCTGCTGGAGTGTTTTCTCGGTGACTCTCCCAGTCATTTAACTTGAAGCCGTTTCTAGGAAACTTTTGTGTGTAATCTGCCCTCGGGACTCAGGCACCACGGTCAGTTCCAGTAAAAACTCCCGATTGCGCAATTTACGCACGCGATGCCCGGCTCCGAGACCACAACTACTTCACACTACTTCAACACTCCATACATTCTATACGCACATGTAAACCGTTGCTATAATAAAAGTCCTACGTTAAAAAATAACAGTAGCTTAAAAAAACAGGGGAGGAAAAAAAAAAGTGAATTACCTTAAATGTGTCTCCAAAGACGCTCTCTCTCAGAATAAATCCAAAATAGTGCGCAGATGAACAGACAGTTGTTGACAGTTGGTTGTAAACCTTCAAAGTTGTGAAGTTTATTTCAGTTTTTTTTTTTTCTTTTTCTGTTCTTAAGTCTCCTCTTGTGAGAGTGCGGCTCTCTCTGTGTGGTGAGCTGTGGGTTTTAAGGCAGCAGGAGGAGGAGATGAGTCCTCCTCTGTGTGAGCTGACTCCGCCTCCTTCCAGTAAAGCCTCTCTCTCTGTGCGCAGATTGACAGGAAGCGTGCTTTTATTTATTTATTTTACAGGATTCCTGCTCTGAGAAGTGCCGCCCCCCCCCCCCCCCCCCTTTCCCCCCGCCCCCCTCCTACAAAACGAAGTTAAGGAGGGTTTCCTAGCAATGCTTATCCACCTAGGAACACATTAATCAATCCTGACTTACATTTTTGACACTCCTATGTTGTTTTTGTTATTGTTTGCTTTCATTATTATTGTGTGTATTCTTTGGAAGGGGACGTGGAGTTCCGCTTTAGTGTCAAGTGTGAGGTAATGATTCAGTCCGAGCTGAGACCGTTTGTGTAATCGATTTCTGAGAAACTCGTATTGTCCGTGGCTCACAGATATTGAGCAGCATTTCCCCATAGAGGGCGCCACATTTGGGGAACTTGACTAAAAGACATTTCCCACTAGCAGCAGCTGCATCCTGCTGGTAACCAGGGGCAACGGGTTGTTGTTTATGGGCTTCCCTTCGAGCTTGCGCTCCAGTTTCCTATATTTTGTGTTTGTTTATGTCGTTGTTTCTTTATTCATCCTCATAAGGGAAAGAGCTCTCCGCATTTAACCCATCCTCACCCAGCAGTGTGCGGCCACTGAGCACAGATTTGAACCAGCAACTCTCTCAGTTCCCTTTCCACTTGGCCATGGAGCCATACTAAAAATGAAAATACATAAACTGTTGTTTTGATTATGATTATTATTATTACAGACAAGGATTGAACAGAATAAAATCATTTCTCCTGTTCAAATAAATCATCTCCTGTCCCTTGAATCTATTATTATTAAATCAACACCTCCCATAAAACAAATGTACATTAAAAAGATAAACAACGGTTTGTATCATAATTTCATTTAACCCATTATTATGACGTGAACAAACATATTTATTTATGTATTTGTGAGTTGTAGATTTTTGTTGTTTTAATATTCGCTCACATCTAAGTGTCTTACACATATATAGACGATAAAAAGGAAAAAATGGAAAATACAGTAAATATTGTGTGAGTTCATCTTTGCTTCTCAGCAACATGGTGACAGAGATATGATTTCCCTTTCCCCTGCCTGTGAGCCTTCCTTTAATCATCGCTTTATTCATTTATGAATCTTCTGAAGAAGTCTGTGTGAAGGAGTTGTTGCTTCAGATAAAGTCTTATCTTTGGCAACACGTATGTGTGTGTGTGTGTGCATGACTGATACGGTGCTCACCCTCTTCTCATCGGCGTGCCTGACTCAGCCATGACAATCACGGGCCTCAGGTGCTTATTGTACTGTAGATTAACTCCAGGCTGTGGTGTCACATCACTCTCTTTGCTCATCAGTAACCTGACGAGTGCCGCAGCTTGTGGGAGCCTGTAGCTACAAAAAAGAAGAAAAAGATGAATAAAAAGAAGAAACTTTAGAAGATTCACCAAACCTGTGAGCTGGACAGAGGGAGGGACTTGTTGACAATAGATCGACGCCACAGTGTCGGATGGTCTTTGGTAAAAGCCAGCTGTGTCCACAGACGTGAGTCAGGTGTTGTGTGATTCAGGCCATCATTAGGACATGGTTGGGGGGGTTGGGCAGTAGGATAGCTTCGTAATGGTCCTCTTGTTTCCAGAAAATCTATTGCATCATCGCGAGGCATTTGTTTAGCATCCAAAGTCTCCCCCCTGGGATCCAAACTGGAGTCAAATGAAGGAAAAGGAGTAACAAAAATCTTGCCACACTATTGTAGTTCCCCACGTTTCCCTGGAAACCGCATTACTACAGCATGCTGACTAAAATTATTAGCCTGTCCATTGTAATTCCTCGCGGCAGCTGTACTCTTGACCAAGTGTAAGGAGGAGCAAGACTTCATTAAATTACAAACAAAGCAAACAAACTTAGCCAGAAGTCGCCATGAAAACCATGTTCGGTTGGTGCGACGTGAACCAAGTGACCTCGAGCCATGAGCACACAGTGGGACTCCGGCCAAACATCTGTAGGCTGCATGAGTTTGTGCATTTCTGTGTCTTTCATTTCCAGTAGGTTTGCAGAATGTAAACATTCCACCAAAAAAACCCAAACCTCCAGTCACATGAGTTTAAATTTCATGTGCAAAGTAAAAAAAATGCTGTCCTCTGTGTGAGACGAGGCCTTGCATGATAGCTCGTTGGTCTAAACCACTGTTTAGTGGAAAAGGCGGCTGTATAAGTTTTCCCACAGTGACTCAGAAATTTACTCGAGCCCATGGTTCCCGTAAAAAAAAAACGAAAAAAAAAAAACAAAAAAACGTCTGGGTTTAGAGGGGTAAAAACAGAGCGGACCTTACGACTGGAAGGACGGGGTGAAAAGCAAGGGAAAGAAATGTTATTCCACAAAATATTTTGCAAGGATTTCACTGAACGGGGGCGTTCTATGACATTACTTGTGGCGTTAGCGATTACAAAGGCGCCACATTATTATTTACACAGCCGAACACAATGAGCACTGAATTCAGGTGGAATCGACAACATCAGTAATGTCTTCTTCTTCTTTTTTTCCCCCCCCCATCCTTATAAAAGGTTGAGTTCAGAATCAAATATTTGTGTTTTCCTCTCCACAATTCTTTGGAACCACATGTGATGTTTGCAGGAAGTTTCCTGTTTCCGCAGACACATTTATTCCTGTTAGCTCTGTCTCACAATCTGTGATACGAATTTCACCTGTAGCACTTTGTTTAAATGTCACTATCAGTCTGGTACAAAGTGTCCTCATTTGTGGCTGTGTTACAGTAACACTTCCTCGTTGGTTGGGTAAGAACACTTGAGAATGATTACTAGTTATCCAGTGTTGTTTCCTGGTAATGCTCTCTCTCTCTCTCTCTCTCTCTCTCTCTCTCTCTCTCTCTCTCTCTCTCTCTCTCTCTCTCTCTCTCTCTCACTCTATTGTGTTGCTATCAATGTCGTCCTTTGTGTGTGTGTGAATTATGGGAAGTGTCATGTGTGGCCACCACAGATGAACAGCAAACCACAAATCCCAAACAGGCAACAACATTTTTATTTTATTTTCTTCTTCCCACACACACACACAATCAAAATATGCCATTTTTGGTATCATTTCAAAATATAGTTTGTTTTTCGAGTGCCAGTACTTGTGCTCTGCTAAGAACATTTTGTTTCACGAGGGCCAGTCATGCTTGTCATCATTGTGCAATTCCATGAAGCATTACTGTAAATTTACAGGGAAGAATGCCTCATTATCATTAACTATCTGTCATCCGGCCCTTGATGAGACAGCACAGCAATGTGTGTGAGTGTTGACTTCCGTTTAAAGTGAAAAATATTTAAAAAATGTATGAAAGAAAGAAATCATCCAAACGAAATTAAACTGATATAAAAGCTTACACTGAGCTACACAGAAACTGTTCCAATCGCCGAGCCCGCTGCCGTCTGCCCTGTCAATCAAACGTGTCCCGGCCCTTTTCTTTAGTAAGCAAAGAGTCACACGGAGTGTAAAAGTGAGATCTAGTGTAACATGCTGGGCACATGCGGCTCTCACATTCCTCCCCACAAATCACACGGAGTCTATTTCTGGCATGTGAGTATCGTCACTGTCACAGCTGTCTTCTGGGAAGAGCTAAAAGCAGAGCACAGAGCCATTACCTTGTATCGTTCACGCCCAGAACATTATCCACAATGATACTTGAACATAGCAGCTATTCTCAGCAGCGTTTGTCTTTTTCCCTCATTTCAAAGGGTTTTCTTTTACCTTTATTCATATTTATCTTGTATAACCGCCGCACTAAAGCTGGGTTGCAATAGCTACACACAGCTGTGATACAAATGACAGCCAAAATAAATGACCTAATTCCTTATTTTTCTGACATCGGCCCTGCCAGAGAATGATCAAAGATTTCAAGTGCCCGTGCAAACTGCTTCTCTCGACGTAACAGGACAACAGGAGATCACGGCTGCCTGCAGTTATCTGCTGCCTGATTTCACCTCCAAGCTTTTATTTTCCTGGCAGAGGCCAGTGAGAGCCCGTGGGTCATTTTCCAGCCATTTCAAACCATGTGACAGTCGAGCCAGGGGTGTCTGCAGGGGGGGGCAGCATCACAGGACTGACTCCCCAAAGACCTGTGCTGGAATCTCAAAACCTTTCCAAATCGCATGGAGCCGAGGAACGCGATGTGGCAATGACTATTTAGACATTCAGTGCCACTGTGTGACAATGAAGGCAGGAAACGCACGGATCAAAGTGACTGCACAGTCACGGTGCGAAAGGAGAAGTTCCAAATGCAAATGTCACTGGCGTCACTGCAGAGCCTGGATCCCAATGTGTCATTATGTTTCCACGGTGCGATAGACGTGGTCGCGGAACACAAGGCACCTCGACATTTACTGGAATACTGAAGTTCAGATGATGTGTTTTTGTGATGGAAAGTTTTAAATATTGGATGACTTTGTTATAATCAAAAAAAAGATCACGCTAACAAGATCATGTGTTGCTTTCTGTTCCATATGTCTGTACTGAATTAGGTAAAACCGCTTCTACCCGTCCTTCATTGAGCGCTTTTGAATCCAAACTGAGAGTTCTTGAGGCCTTTTCTTTTCATTTGTAACTGTGCTTAACATTTGCTGCTGCCTTTCTTGGCCAAAAAGAGGTTCTTAATCTCAATGAGATTGTCCTGATTAAATAAAGGTTAACTCAATTAAATAAAATAAATAGTTATTTATTTATTAGCTGGCAGGGCAACACGATCTCCTAAAAAAAAATGGCTGGGTGTGTTTCCACACAGCTTAACGGTAAGCTGGGCTATGTTTCGTAAAGGACTGACGGCGTCTATAGCTGTAGCAACAATGTGTTGTTATTATTAGTCTCATGACGGCGACACGTGTCTCAAGCGTTTCCAATGTTGAAAGCGCGTGGTGCTTTTAGACGAAATGAGGCGACGATGACGACGTGGATGACCACAGTGAGGTTAGGTGCATGCACAAAACGCGCCCAAGGTTTGTTCCTCCTTGGCGTCAAACAACAACGTCAGAAAAAAAAATGCAAAACAAGGTTTAGGATGAGGCTGAGAACTACACTACATCACTTTTGTGAAATGTCCAAAAAAAAAAGAAAAAAAAGTAGTCTGGGCGGAAAAATAGCTTCCTTTTATCAAAATGCAATTTGGGAATGCGGCTTAGTTGCGTGGGAACATAATTTACTGATGTTGACCATAAAAACAAGCCCACAGTTTTCTGTGGAAGCAGCTCATTACCAGTGCATCACTATTAGTTTGTGAAGCCTGAAGTTCTGAAGTACGAGCATTCCATGCTTTATTGTTTTACTAAAAATGGGAGCATTTGTTTGAAGAAAATCTGAAACTAACGATTGAAACCTTAACCCTTTATGGAGCCGTCATTGAAATACTTGGAAATTCTTAATTTCAGTGTCATTACAGGGATTGAATTAAAAATATTACATTTTCATGTAGAAAATCAAGATCAATAGTTACCATTCATGGTTCCTTGCCCGTTGAGGGTAAAACATTTTCTAAAAGATGAATAAAAAGTATAAGAAAAACACATAATAAACTTAAATACAGACATTTTACTTTTTTCTTTCTTTTTTTTACAACCAATGGGGTCTCCCCCTGGTGGTCATTCAACAGAATGCAAGTTTAAAGCACTTCATCTTTGGCTTTGCTTCTAAACCAGGAGCCTACAGTTTGCAGGTCTAATCAAATGATACAGAGACAATATGAGTGTTGCACCAGCAGTCACTAGTTATCATAAAGATCAATTGCCTAAAGTTTGATTTATATTTATGTCACTTGACACTTTTGTGGAACAAAATTTTGAAAATGAGTCTGACGGTGTTTCGAATTTATGCGCTGGAGGAATGTTTAGAAAGGATTGGTCCTGTCAGCTGTTGTTGTTCATATAAATGATGAGGAAAAAAAAAAGAAAAAGCTTTTCATTTTACTTTTAGAGCGTCTGTAGAGAGTGTTTGGCGTGACAGTTGAAGACGAGACAGTTTGTATCTTGTTTGTGTGCAGTTTCAGACCAAGTTTGCGAATCTTAACAGCATCGCTAAGCTACCGTCACACTACCGTCACACTACCGTCACACTACCGTCACACAGATCTACCGTCTCACATCTCCTCATCTACCTAGTATAAAAACAAATTCTGTTTATTTTCCTGTTGTACATGTACATCCTGGATTTCAGTCAGCACCTATTT
Organism: Solea solea; assembly: GCF_958295425.1. NCBI lineage: Eukaryota > Metazoa > Chordata > Actinopteri > Pleuronectiformes > Soleidae > Solea > Solea solea. The sequence continues at coordinate 13,930,535 of NC_081149.1, forward strand.
GATCTCTCCACGTTCTGTCTGAGATAAGAACATGAGGTCATACCATCACGGCAGCGTGTGCATCCTGCAGAGAATGCACGCCTTTTCACGCTCCGCCTGAAATAACCTGTGTCCAGATCATGATCAACTGCTGCCTCAAACACCCAGACTGCAACATGGCAGATAAAATGATTGATCTGGCACTGCCTGCCTATCTCAGCTTGCCCCGCCACTGCAGCCACCATCAGTTTATCAGTATCAAATGTTTGGAGACAGAGGGAGTCAGTGACATAATCAGGATCTTAAAAAAAAAAGAAAAAAAAAACGGGCCTCGATTCCCACCAACCTCAGGAATAGCAGGCTGATGTCATGGGACAGATGGTAATAAATCTGTCTACACTTTAATAGGTTGGCCAGGAGATGCTGTTAACTGAGAACACCTTGTTGAATTCATTCAAGCGAGCGAGCGTGCAGCAGAGACATGCATCTGGGACGAGTTTATGCACACTCACATGCATGTGCCTGCATGGAGCGTTCATAGAATTGAACATTCTGCCTGTCCATAATGGATCCAAACACAGGATCACATGCAAATCCACCGTACGCAGGAGTAACTCGATCCTGAACTGTGCCAGTAAGTCTGACATTTCCAGCTAGGTTTGTAGTGTGTATCACGTTCACACACCGGTTTTGTGGCTACACTTTAGATCACAGCCGCATGAGATGCGTGTCGGGTAGAGGACGGGGGACACTTTGCCGGATCCGAGTGGATTTCAGGCACAAGACCCTGATTGCTCACGGTCAAAGTTGGCTTTTGTTTAATACGCCGCATTGTCTAAAGGACCTGAGTCAGTCACAGATGGAGGTGGAAGCGCCTCTGTCATTCAGAGGAAAAGCTTTGATCCTCGCCATTTCACGGAGTAAATGACTCCATATGTGAGTAGGACTGGGCCTTTGTTGACCTTGCACGAAATCTTTCACGGCAGACATAATGAAGTCATATCAGGGGCCCATTGTTCCTGGTGCAGGTGTGTTCCTTTCCACAGCTCTGCCATAGAGAGTCACAGGAGCGTGCTTTTCACGAGTGTTTCCTCCTCGTTCTCCAATGAAACTGCAGCTCTGTATCGATGCATCTCTCCTTCTACAGCTCCGTTGGCCTTTCATCTCAGACAGATGGCTTCATTAATTCAATTTCTCCGGATTGTAGATTGTAGCAACACCCACACTTTGAGGTACGCGGCCTCTGAAAAGAGCAACTCATTGTCCCACGAGAGGCCTCATAGAGAGAGCTCCTGTCTCTACAGCCTCCCATGCATACTTCAAATGTGTGGTGACCGATGACATGCTTCACAAACGAGAGCCCAGTCTGACTTTACTTTGATTGTAACATCTCACTTCAAAGTTTAAGATTTATTTTCCAAGAGGCAAGAATGCTGCCGTCCGTGGATCACAGATATGAATGAAACTCTTTTAAAGGCATTTCCTTTTGTCCCTTTTTTGTAGGCACTCCCTGTAGACAGGAAATTCTGCTGGAGCCACTCCAAACCATGGCCTCCTTTTTCCCGTTCTTGGCTAGAAATCGTGGAAGAAGGGTGCACTCTGTCCCAACCTTCAACCTGCATGTAAACAAACAATCTCCCTGTTCCAGAAATCACTGGAGCTTATCTTTCTCATCTGGCACTGGGGCGACGCTACGCAACACTGTGATTATTGCAACGCACAAGAAGCTGCAATCAGCAAGACATGCACAGGATGCTTCATTAGGGTGTGAGATAAATCACTAAATCTCACAGTGGGTCTCGTAGTGCATACAAAAATATTCCGAGATTCCTCGAATTAGAGCCACCCCCGGCTCAGTGAATGTGCAGAAAAAATACCACATTACCATTTTCCCACTGGGACAAACAGCACTCTGTCTTGTTGACACAGTGTTTCTGCAGCCCTGCATCAGCAAGATCTCGACCAAAAATATTGTATGCAAGAAAAAAAAAAAAGAAGAAGTTAATTCCACTTTCCAGTAAACCTAATTAATGCAGTGCACAGAGAGCGTCAGTCTCTCGACCCAGACTCAGTTCCTTAAACCGTCACTCGGGAACACACGCTCGCATTCAGACTTAATGTGGCTGCACCATTTCTCACCTCCTATTATATTATTATTATTATTATTATAATTATAATAGCTGGACTTTCCATTGGTTAAATCATTTACAGCTCTCAGCAATTGTTCATAGTCATAAATTCAAGCGTGCACCACTTTCTGAAGGATAATAACGGTAGATTTGATTAAAAACTGTATTTTGTGCACCACCCTCAACAACACGTGCGGGGGGAAAGTTGGAGCAGCTGAACGGTAATCGCCATTTTATGTTCAGATGTAGGGTTCAGATCATTTCTAAGTCAAAATTTAAACAGAGACCACAGGGCCTTATCTTCCTTTTTCTGCTCCAACATTTTGGGTGCAAGCAATTTTTAAACTTGCCCGACTGCATGTTAGTGGGAAAATAATTTAAACCAATGAACTAAATCATATCCCGTCAGTGTAAGGTTTTACTGCTTTTCTTTTTTATCACTGCTATAACCTTTACTATCTGCAGCTGGCTTACAAACAGTGCAAAGTAGATGTTGGGATATACCGTAAATACCTTGTTTGCATTGTTATATGAGTGTGTGTGTGTGTGTGTGTGTGGATGAGGGAGACAGTGGATGAGGGTAAGTAAGAGGAGGGGGAGGCTTTGTTGTGGCTTCTTTTTAACTCCCTTTCTCAGAAATCCTGCCTGGCGGATGAGCTCAGTGTATCTCAGCAGAGCAGGAGATTCCTGTAGTGATTTAAGGTGGATTTATTCTTACAGTGAAACAGCAGTGCACGACTGTCAGCAACATCAGTGTTGATCAGCTCAATACTTAGAAAAGACACAGAGCTGCAAAAGGCTCCAGTCTGTCTCTGTGTATGTACTCCTTTTTTTTTCTTTTTTTCTTCATATTTTCATAAACATGACAGTAATGTGAGATCTGACGGGATGCTCTTCTCTAAAATTGGCCTTGACGGCTCGTCTGGTGGCACACGTGACGGACGGACGGCTCCAGACGCAAAAAAAATCAACTGCAAAAAATAGACACTTCTCTTTTATATAAAAGCTGGAAATGGAGATCGAAACGTCTAATGCAAAACGGTCGGCGTGAAAGTGTCAACCATGCTGTTCCGCATTTAGGGCTCGCGTGACTCCGCTTGTGAGCGCATGAGTAACATTCTTTGCCCTGCATGAGCCCGTGCAAGAAAGAGCCCCACTCATGCCAGCTGAGGTCAGGTCCGGACACCGTGGGGTGCACCTTTCTTTCACCACGGTGGGCCGAGAGGCAGGGGGAGGCCTCCAGCGCTTCTGGGAAACAGTCTGGGCCTAATTGAAGCCTGACTGGTCTCACATGTCTCCACTTACTGGAGGAGACGGAGGATCCCGTTGCCTGGCCTATGAGAGCTGCTGTAGGCCACGGCCTACCCCCACCACCACCACCTTCATCAGCATAACCACAGAGAGGCAAATTCTCCAAGCAGACCTGACATGACAGCATGACTGAGCAGTGTGGTCGAGTGTGATTCGGTGCAGTGAGGTCAGGTATTTCTGTGCCGAGCTAGTTTGTGTTCCTTTTTTTTTTTTTTTTTTTTTAAAGAATACCTGGCCTTTAGAAATCCATTTGTAGCTCCCAGGATTCTGTACAGTGTGTACTATCTATTATCTGCGATCGTCCTCCCTCCCTCATTCATTGTGGATCAGGACGGATGGAAACATCGGCCCTTGTTGTACAGACTATCACATTCCCCTTTGTTACGCAAAAGCAGAACCTTTATCTCAACCCAGAAGGAATGTACGAGTACACCGTGTTTGTGTGTGTCCGTGTGCATGCCCGTCCACGCTGCAGTGAGAAATATGACAAGTGAAGGGAAAAAAAAGGGAAAAAAAGCGTTGATGGTGAAAAACAGGAGATTTTCCTGCTGCTGCTAACCACCACCACCGCACATTCACTAGGTTTTTCTCACTCCTTGCATCCCCCCCCCCGCCGCAGCTTGGCAACTCGCCTCTCATTTCCCATCAGTCACGGTCACCTCCTTGACCCTGTCTGTAATTCTCAAAAGTGTCATTATTATCGACAGCAGTGGTGCAAAATATTCTTTGGCTGCAGTTGCTCAAGGGTCATTGTGGGCAATTTCTTATCCGCTGTGTTTTTTTTTGTTTTTGGAATCCCATTTTATGAAAATGCTGTTATTATTGTGCACGTGTGGAACACACTTCCACGAATTGTACCCGTGTTCCAACAAAACCCTGGAGGAAGTGCCTCAGAGGGAAATATATAAATAAGCCCCTTTCTTCCATTTCACTACGTTGCTGTTGTTGTTCAAATAGAACACTTTTAATCTCTCACCGGCCGGGTTTGAACAAAATGTTAAGTGTCAAAGGCTGAGCTGCTGTGGGTTTTACAGGCTTTGTAGTGTTTTGCTAAACATTTCCCAACTCTATCACCACTATCTGAGCTGTGTGAATCTTAACATACGCACATTGTTAATGATCAACTAGCACTAAAGGTCTAAAAGACTGAAAAGCAGATTTATGGAGACGAGTAAACACTCGATACCATTCAGTGTACTGTCGAACATTCAAATATGCTTCTACGCTACGTCATCTTTAATATTAAAACCACTAATATCGTGTAGGTCGCCTTGTGCCACCAAAATTGCTCTAACTCAGCATGGAGTCTGCGGAGAACTGGGGAACGTTGAGGCCAAGTCAACACCTCAGAGCCATTTTCATGCTCCTCAAATTATTCTCAAACCATTTTTCTTTTGCAGAGTGGCAGACAGTGATTTTCACGTGAAAGAGGCAGCTGCCATCAGGGGCTGCACAGCTGTACTTTTACTTCATCCGTGTAAAAGTTGGTGCCAATTGTCAAATTAAGGTCCTCCTCTACAGAAAGGTCAGGAGCCAAGGTTTCCCGGCAACATCATCACAGAGCCTCTGCTAACTCGCCTCATCCGCAGGTGAATGACGCACAAGACGCCCGTCTACGTGATGTCAAAGGAACTATGACTCATCACATCAGGCCTTTTTTTTTTCAATGCTCTCTGTCGTCCACTTGTGACAGTCAGCGTGCGTATACTCGGACCAGTCTGCGTTAGCAAATACACATGAAGCTGCGACGCATTGTGAGCTCTGACACCTTTCTATCATAACTAGTGTTGCTCTTCTGTGGGATCTGACCACACAAGCCTCTCATCCGTCACCCTTTCTCCTGAGTTCTGGGTGTCCAGGTCACTGTCTTACAAGCATTGTTGTAAGGTAACAAAGTACAAATACTTCGTTACTGTACTTGGTCTGTCTTGATGACTTGGTCTAGTCTTGATGAGCTGCTTTACACTATACTCACCCATTCAACATGAGGTCTTGACACTTGAGACTAGAAGGGCAAAGAATTGAACCCCCAACCTTCCAGTGGAAAGACAACTCACTGTACCACTGAGCTACTATGGCTTAACCCAACTCCTCAGATTTTTTAAAAACATGTACATTTTATATCAGAAAATGACTTTTGATATAGTACAGTAAACGTCATATACTTACTTAAGTAAGTAATATTATTTAAAAAAAGTGACTTCTGGTAAGATACTTTACCCTTTTAGGCACTTTATACAAGACTGCTTTCAACAACCACATCAGATCGACAGCTACTAACCACTATATACCAGGCAACACAATCTGTTGTTTTGGAAGATGATCTAATCTACACGTTAAACCATCAAAATCTGACCTCGGATCAAGTCAGTTCGTTAAGGTTGTCTATCCCAACCATCCTCTTCACCCAGTCACCCATGTTTAACAGATGCCATAGTAATGGAATAATCTCACATCTGAACTGTGTGTACGTCATCGACAAAACAATGTGTCCTCGTGACTTTCTGAAGAACACATAAACCCTTTTCCATGGTGTTGTCAGACAACAGGACACAGATAACGATCAGCACTTCTCTGTAATGCCACTCATGTCTCTGTCATTCTTAGCAATGCGTGAATGAGTGTGTGTGTGTGTGTGTGTGTGTGTGTGATGACACAGTGCCATTTTTACTGCATGCTCATTCCATTGAGAAGAAGTCATTCCTATTGATCGCTGTTCCAGGCATCATTTAATATGATAGCCTACATATTCACTTGGAAATATCGACCTTTCCCCAATGCCCCAACATTTTGCACCATAAATAGTTCAGTGGCATGAAATAAAAAGTTAGAACGCTGTAAATAAAGGATGGGTTTAAACAGTAACAGAGCTCTGTTTATTTTAATAAAGCGGTTAAAAAAAAAAGAAGCTTGTTCATTCATTCATGGAGCAGAAGGTTGAACTTAATGCTTAATCAGTGCGACTAATGTGAATTTTTTTCCCCTCATTGTTCCACAGTTCATAGAAATTCCATTTCAAACATTGGAAGCATTTGTGTTTCAAGGATATTTCATACTTTCTACACAATTAAAATTTTTCTGGGTCCACGCATCAGACACAACCAAAACTCAACAGTTGAAAATAGTCCTGTACAATTTAGCATGAACAAGAAAAAAATCATATATCCACAGCTGCAAAATTTACAAATTTCAATTTATGGGAATGTATTTGTTTTAAGAATTCTGCAATTCAGAGAAGTGAATGAGGATTTTTCACAACATGCACATAACAGGGTGATACGCCATTACACAAGGTCAAAATATGAATGGCACTTATTTGACTCTATAGATCATTTAACACAGTTTGACCCACTTATACAAATCCAAGCCTGTAATTTGTAGTTTGACTTGTGCAGAACAAAACAGCCTCAGTCAGATACTGGTTTGATTAGCTGTTAATTTGCACATTGCACTAAATTTAGCCTGCAATTAAGATGTCTTACAAGGTGCATGTAACCAACTTACTTGTTCACTGCAGTAGTGTTGCAGACTGTGTGCAGCAGCATGTGGACACAGCCCTAATCACATACTGCCACCTGGTGGCCGCCAGATGTAATAGTCTTGCAGCGGTGTAAAAATCCACAATCGGTGTTTATGACAAATCTTTATTTCAGCTTGATTAAATGGCAATGATGGAAACCTCAAATCAAACACTACTCAACAGAATGACATACAGAAATGGCAAAACTAATGAGGAACATAGTTAAGGACAAAAAAAAATACCCACTATACATTTACGTATGTACAACTTTGATAAATAAACCAATACTGTCTAAAAAAAAATGTTTGATTGTTAAGCACTTTTCATTATTTCTCTAGGATTAGTGCACTGAGAGGAGGAGAAGAGGAAGAGGCCCAAGATACAGAAGAGGCAGAGGGAGTGAGGAGAAGGTAGAACTAACAGTTCTACCGGGTAGAACAGACTACTGCTTGATACACCGAACCCAAGTCTGCACTCACAAAGTTGAACCTTCAGAGCAGTTTTTTTTGTTATTTGACAAGATGACATCTAACTGGTCAATCAGCCATCCTCCATCTTTTGGTTCACAACATGTCATTCCTGATACCAGCAGTAGTTTTGTATAGTTTCACATCAAACTTCCTGAGACGGAACCCACCCTTTCCTTTCCTGGCGTGGCCTCACCACACTTTTTTTTCTTTTTTTTTTTATTGTGCTGCTTTAAAGCTTCGATCATATGTAACGTGTAATACATACACAAAACCCAAAGAATATTGAGACAGATCACGAGGCTGGGCTGAGGGATAAAGTGTCATGTGATTTGTTTTACCCTTGAATAGCCCTCCACAAACACAACGTGTGTTACAAGGCAGCAAACAAAGATTAACTGTTGTCCAAGTGGGGAAAAGAAAACTGAATTACCGTCGCTAACCAGCAGCATTTCTCATCATGTTTCATCTAGAGCGCCAGGCACCACTGTGCAGCACTGAAGTAAAACTAATAATAAATTGTTTTGGCTTTTTTTTTAATGACACAGAAATAGAAAGTGTTTTTCGGTTTGAGACATGGTGAAATCAGGAAAAACAATTTGGGAGAGAGGAAATAAAAAAGGGGCCATTGTGCCTGTTTTCCAGACAACTTAAGACCTAAAAAAAAAAGAGGAGGAAAGTAAAGAAACCCACGATGAAGGACATTCGTCCCTTGTAGACGACACTAATCCCCAGGGATGCGTCTCAAAGACCTTCAGGAAATTAACAGTAAGAGCCAGATCCAACACTGAGACCCTGTCCAGACAAGCAGACACCCTCACCTGCAGCGGCGTGTCCCCGTAATTTTCTTTTACAAAAAACAAAAACTAAACGCAGGGGCCTTTCATCCCTCACATGGCTGTCAGGATCCAGTTTATAGAAAGTTTCCGAACATCTTAACAATCTCCTGAGTGGCAACTTTATTATTTTTTTTTTTTTTTTTTTTTTTTTACAGACATTTTCTTTTTTCTACAAAACCGCTAACAGTTGGCAAATATTAGCCCCCTCCCTCCCTCCCAACCCCCCTGCAGTTTCTGCTGCAAAACCATTTTATCTTACAAAAGTAAACAAACAAAAAAGACTACAGAGGAATAAACAGTAAAAGCTGTACAAATAGACATGTATTGCCCACACGTATTAAAGCACATCAGAAAAGGTCTTAGCTTTTCTTCCATAAAGCGAGGAATATTTTGGTTAGGGCACCACACCCTGTCAGACCTGCTGAGTTAAATGTGAGCTGTGGGGGGGCGGGGGGGACTGCATGGGTGTATGTATGTTGTCTAGGTACGCAGTGCATATTGGAGTAGTTTTATTTTGCTGCAGAAAGATTCCCTTTCGGATTCCTAGACAGAAAGCACACACAAAGCTGACAGAGAGAGAGAGAGAGAGAGAGAGAGAGAAACAGAGCGATAGTGACACAAGAGGTTAGACGAGGCTTTGACTCGGACTCTTATCTAGAAACCCCAGCATGCTTTCTGTTTTTCTAGCCAGTAGAGTCCTAACGCCACACAGCTAGTAAATATAACCTAGAGAAACTCCCCAGAGAAGGTCTGAGGCAGACCTGAACTGTGGTCTCTGCGCCGGCCCAGACACCAGACACCGGGACCCCCTGATCTGTCAAGTGCAACATCGGGAAAGCTGAGCAGCTCTAGTGCCTCTTCATGGATGACACCTTTTTCTTCCTGGCTGCCAGCATCTCGTAGAAGGGATCCCTGCTGATGGCAGCTCTGTGGGCACAGACGGAGAGGGAAATGTCACAGGGAAGAGCCAAAGTGTAAGTGCTGCACTTTTTTATGAGCTATGTAGTGTTAGATGTAGTGCGTTTGCAGTCAAGTAGGGACATGTTTTCCCCTTTTTCCTGTTAAACTGCCACAGTTGGTTTAACCAGTTGTTGTTTTTTTACTTGGCACAATCATGTTTCATAATATTCTTAGGTGAAAAATCAAGCAACATGTACAGCAGAGGTCCATGGAGGGAGAGACATGAGTTCTGGCCCTGCACACGTTTCTTTTTCATTTGGTATGGCTTATACTTTATGAACATATCGAATAAAACCCCATACATCTGTTTAAAACACTTCCTTCTACATCTCCAGAACAACCCTGCCTCAATGATCACAAAATAAAATATAAATAGACAAAAGATTTACTTGATGCTGTTCATCCATTCATCTTTTTCCTCAGTAGTGGGGGCAGAGATGCGATAAAAAGTATGGTTGCCCTCCACGACGCGTCCATCAGCCTCTGTCTTGCATGCTTTTATCACTTGGTCCTTGTTGTCAGGAATGAAGAGCTCAAAGCAATTCTACAAAGGTAAAGTCAATGAAGGTTAACAATTATAGAAAGTAAAAATGAATTAAGCCTAAAAAAAAAAAGAGAGAAAAATCATATGCAATTAAACCCCCTAAGGATCTGTGTTATGGATTTTAGGCTATCTTTAAAGTGTCACATGCTGTAACTTGTACACACCACAGGTATTAAAATACGGATGAAGACGTGCGGGGCACCGATTTACTAAATTGGAAGCTCTGGAGCAAATCAAATGCTCAAAGAGTCTGCACAGCAGTGAGCCAGATTGTTTTTTTTGGGGGGGTCCACAGGTTTTTGTTTTTTTCTTTAACAGGTGTGCTTCTGGTTGTGAATTTAGAAATGCTTGCATTACACTTTGCATCATCTACAGACGTACACAGGGAACACCCTGTTGAACACAAAGGTGTGGCTAATGAAGTATTTGTTTTGGAATGAGACGCTAGTTGTAGTGTACATGAAACTAAGCAAAATATTGTGGTTGACGATGAATCAACAAGCTCAAGCGTCATCTCTATTCTCTAGTCAAACACAGATGAAGTGACAGACTGTACAGTTACAGGGAGGTACATGAACATTCGAGAGAGAGAAAAAATTATTGGAAGTTCCTTCCTCTGGGTGCAGGATAAGTCGGCACACATTCTTAACAGGACTAAAAATAGAACATTTAATTTACTCTTAATTTGGAGTAATACTGAAAAAAAAAAATAAAGTGTAATCCCACATTTAACCAGTAGATGGTGCTGCACTTACCGGCTTCTTATCTTCCACATCTTTGATGCTCAGGTTCTCCAGTGGGATGATTCCCCTGGGCTCTTTGTCCTGCACAAATATAAAATATGTAAATGTGCACAAGAAACTACAGCAAGCAGCTTTTCCACCGCGACTGAGAAACTAGGCTGAACTCACTGTGGTGTACTCAAAGTAGTACAGACAGTTGTCCGTGAGGATGAACCACCGCCTCTTCCAGGTTTTTACTCGTCCCCCTGGGGAGCAAACAGTTGACATCAGAGAGGTTCAACAAAAAAACAAAAGAAAACAAAAAAATCAGAGAAAAAAAGAGATACGAGCACCAAAGCACCAGGTAGAGCAGCGAGACAGGCAGACAAATGTATGGGCAGACAGACAGATGATGGCTTCTTTTACCCAATTATTCCCTAATTCAAACCATGCTCCACCATTATCACAACGGCAGAGCCTTCAATGCATTTACTTTGTTCCCTTTGATATATTTCGTGCTAATTTGGCCCCGTTTTTCTTTGTTTGATACAGATAGGGCTGTGTACCAACCAGCGATACATCAGAAAATGTGGGAAGCACTCAAACGTCTGCATGAGGGAGTAAATAAGGTTACTGAGATTTAACTTTACACCTCTTTCACGCCTCGTGGGGGACCTCTGGTTAACTCTGAGCTCGCTGATCTGTGACTGACCTCTGACCCCCTTTGTAACCCATACTTCCTGTGAGGAGAAACCTGATCACAGGAACACATGGGAGCCTGGCAGAGGGAGGATGGGATGCCAACAAAGTGAGGGGAGCAGGAAGCTCAGTGCCTGCAGCTATGCTCAGCTTCTCTACAGGTATCCCAGACTTGAATTTCCTGTCTCGGCTTTGTTAAATATCTTCCCCAGTTATACAGGAGCGGGGCTCAGTGAATGAGGACTAAGTTTCTTTCTAATCAATAAGATTTCAGCCTTGACTAGACGAGACTACCCCACCACCACTGTTAGTAAAAAAAAAGCTGCCTTGTGAAATCCATCGACCAGAACAGGAAGCTTAAAGGATGTTTACATACATACATAAGAGTCAGCACACTTGTATTATCATATAACAGCATCAGCGCTGTATATGATACCCCATCATTTCAGACATCATGATAGGTCTACACTAATTATCTACAAACGCCATCAACACTCTTCGGTCGACAGGCAGAGATGGAGAGCTCCTCACCGCATGTCGACCTGTCGGAGCATTACAACAAAGACAACGCAGACAAACACAGACAAAAAAAAAAAAAGGACGCAATGGCACAATCACACAGCCGACGGCCTGGAAGTTGATTGGGTTTGTGTTTGGTTTTTTAACGGTCACATCAGTTCCTGTCTCTATGAGAGAGAGAGAAAAAGAGAGAGAGAGAGAGAGAGGAGTGGCCATCCTCTCATGCTTGAGCGTCCCGGCAGATTGCTGTTGAGGATGTGTGGCCAGTGCTATGCTGGAGTGGAGGGAGTCACCCATGCAAGATGTAACTGTGAGAGGCTGGGCAGGTGGAGGATAAGGCAAAATAGGTTTTCTTTTTTTTTTAACTCATGTTTAATTTTTTTTCCTTTTTTTTTCTTCTTACTGATTTATTTGTTTGCCACATTAAATTACAACTTTCATTTATTGTAATTAGTAGTACAAAAGTGTACAATTGATCAATTTATTAACCATTTGAGGCATATATTAAGCAACCATTAAGCCCTTTTCAGTGCACTCCTCAGCCAAGGTTTCTCTCCCAGTTCGGTCCAGTCCACTGCAGCAACACACCGGGCTGCAGCCACACAATTACCCTCCAGATTCATTTATGGCATGACATAAAAAGAGCAGAGCCATGTTATTGAAAAGGTGCATTATTCTGTTTCCATACAAGCAAACAACAATAACCCAATGTGTAAACAAGGCCACAATTATTGTGGAGAGTAAGGTAAAAGCCCTTTGTTGTGCTCACTGTATGGAAAAAAGATATAATGCAGCTTTAAAAAAAAAACAGAGATCAAAGAGAGTGACCACCACAGCGTACAGAGAAAAGAGGGTCAAACTGCTCAGTATAGTGGTCACAGAGCTTCAGCTCCCAAAGCCAAGCCTACGGGTTGGCAAAGGCACCCAGTGACCACTCAGCAACCACCCACTGAGATAAAAGAGTGTGGACAAACCACCAGCTCAATGACAGACTGAACAGACAAACATCTGGATTTCAAATGACTTGGTGGAGAGAAACAATAAAAGTAAAACAACAAAAAAGAATCTGCAGACAAAAAAAAAACCTGTTTGAATGTAAAACAAATGAGAAGGAAAGCATGGCAGACCACCGAAAGCACCCGAGAGCTGAGAGATGGACTAGCATTTTGGGAAGAGCAGGTGTACATACCTCCTGAGGAAAGACAACAGCCAAAATCATGGGAACAAACAAACAAACGAAGAAGAAAAGGAAACAAAAACAAAAGGAAATCAAATTATATGATAAAGAATTACAGCACCACAGTCCTTTTAATTCTGGGTCAAGGAGGCTTTAATGCACTGCTTCACAGATCTTTAGGCATGTGGGTCAACAGATTGATTTTACAAATCTGCTGTTCTTAAATCAGGCCACAAGGGGGAGTTTTATTCACGTTAAAATCCTGTAAAGCACTACATGGATTATCACCTCCACTTAGGTCCATTTCTGTTATATCCAGTCATTTACCTTCCACCATGATTGATCAAATGTGTCAATATGGAGTCATTGAGAAAGGAATTATTTCTGACTCTCTTGGCGTAGTCTGTTGTTAAGATTCACAGTGATTGGAAGATTCAGCGTCACTTCATAGGATCAGGCTTTTTACACCAAACTTCACTGTGAATCTGGACAACTGTGAGAGGTCTCAGAGGAAACAGAGGATGAAAAGCTCAGGAGTCAAGGGTTATGACTAATAAACGTACCAGGTAGCATTGTGGGAAACATTTGCAAAACTATAGGAGCGTGATAAGTTTTATTTTTTTTTTTTTACATTATTCTCTGAAATATATGGTCAGGAAAAAAAATCCTGTTTAAATTCACTCTGAATCTTTTTTTCCAAAGACAAAAAATTTGAGATTACAGAGAAAAGCCAGGAATATCAAGCAAAACCATGTATTATTTAAGAGGTCTGCTGTGTGGTTTCCATTAAGAGATGAAGTATGATTTTCAAATCTGCAACCAAAATCCCCCTGAGGACCAAATGTCTGAGATAAAGGGGGAAAAATAACTTCTAATCAACAAGTATTCACAGAAAGCAAAAGTTTGTGCGTGTGCACACTTGACTTATAGGCTTTTAAAAGCATGTGCATATCAGTGTATGAATACGTCCGTATATATCCCAGCTTAAATAATTTAAAGGTCTCCTCATGTAGTGGTCTGATCTCAAAGCCACATTCATAATACATTAAAGTGAGCAGGAAGGCCTTCAGATGTTGTGGGTCAAGTGCAACACATGGATTACCACATTCTCTTGGGCACCTCTGTCCTCACATACTCGCACACACACACAGGTTATCAACCTGAGGGATGATACTGGTTATCACTGATTTTTAACCTTGGGATAATCCATATATTTGAGCTGCTATGAAACACAAGGCAAAATCATTCATTAAGATAGTGATGACAATCATTCTGGACATCTATTACACTAAAACTGAAAATATGTGTATACACTGTATATCTAGTGACACTGACCTAATTTTAGCAGCCACCCCTCTCTGTCTGGATTGAAGAAAGTGTGTGTGAGGTCATTGCCGTCGTCCTCTGGGATTTTAAAAGGCTCGTTCTTGATGCTCTCGTACAGATTCTGTGGTAGAGAGAGTTGACCATGAAAACAGAGCAGGTTTGAGGTTAAAGGGGGGAAAAAAATGAACTCACAGACACTCACCCTGAGCAGGTCTTCGGGTAAGTCCCCCCCCTCGTTGATGCCTCTGTTCATAGAGATAAATCGTTCCACAGAAGGCTTGTCTTTCACGTTGGGGTTGTGGAGGCTGGTGTTTAGCATGATGATGGCAAATGATAGGATGTAACAGGTGTCTGTAACACACACACACACACACACACACATGCAGAGTGATAACTGTGTGAGGAAGAGATGAGATTTAAGAGATAGCAAAAGTTTGCTGTTTATCATAAAATTGCTGCCAGTGTTTAATGTGGTGTTTAAACATGAATGGAAATTAGCTGCACTTTGGGGACTACAGTGGACACAGAGAAACGGAGTGGAGAAGTTTCATTTAGCGAGGCGAGTGGGTTGGAGTGAAAGGCTGCATGTGGGCAGCTAAGTATGCATACGTAAATGTGAAAGTGCATGTCTTCCCTCCATGTGTGTATCTATGCTAAAAGACAATGTGGCTAGCACACGGCTGACACAGCAGCACTTTATCTGGCCTGTTGGGCTGTTGAGAAGCGCCATGCATTATTCACATCCATCTGCAATCATGTTAGAGGCAGTCGCTCTGTCTGGTCCAGGCATTTCCCAAAAGCCAGACTCTCCACTCCACTATAACACAATTAACTGCAGTAGACTTTGTGCCAGCTAAATAAAAGGAGTTCAGACATTCATTGATGTGACATTAGATCTGTCTGAAATATGGGGAAACACTGCTTACAATAAGATAATAAGATAAAATATTAAATATGGTCTCTAGAAAAATACCTTGAAATTAAAAAACACATCTATCAATACTGCTGACAAATATCGACCTTGTATTGCAATAAAAAGGCAAACAATAACAAAATAGGTCTATCTAATCGGTCTAATAGGTTATCACATTTGATAAACACACATTTCTGGCTCTTTATGACAGTATTAAAAGCTGGGCTACAGAGCATCATAGCTCTACCTGTGGACTGGAAAACACCAGAGTTGCACTGGCAGTAACGCTGAGCAAAGGCCTCCATCATGCGGTCGATTTTCTGAGCTTCTCCTGGCAGTCGAAAACTCCACAGGAACTGTCTGTCAGGGGAGAAATAGCTCAGTTGTTAGCAAAAGTCTCACTTCCACTGTGAAAAGGCTGACTTTGTCTATTTAGTCACAAGACTGAAACTGACAGCTGCATCCTTGCAAAATGCAATCAAGGTTAACCCGGAAAAGTTAAGAACATGTTGTCTTACCTTAGAGCCTGAACCAGGTTGAGGTCTGTGAACTCATGAAGCTCCACAAAGGCATGGAGGACTTCGATATTGAAGTCATCTCTGTAAGAGGAAAAATAAAGTCAGAATTTTACTGGCAAACCTTTAAAAAAAAAAAATAGGTTACACAGATTGTTACAGATTACACACCGTTTAAATTTTATATATGTATGTAAAACTTAAGCAGTTATCATTATTTCCTAGATAGTAGACTGTTACCAATTACACTTTCTTCATCTTATAGTTTTGTCCAACCAGAGTCAAAAAACTAAAGATTTTCTATAACATAATGTTTGTATTTGTGCTTGGAACATTAATTGAGTAATTAAAATTAAATTATTATGAAAACAGCCGATTAAGATCATAGACAGAAATGATCATGAGCCAATACTTTAAGTGTAAATTTTAAGGTGAGGTTTCATGGATGTAAAAGATGGCCAAACATTGCCTGTGTTGTAGTGGTTGGTTCAAAGCTCTTGTGATCTGGCTCAAATTAGTGATATGCTCCAATCTAACCCAATGGAGGAGACCAAGCAGCCTGCACCTTTCATTTATCATCTCATCTCAATCATGACAACACCCTCAACCTTCATGCCCTTCAGAGTAAATGATCTGCCCTGCGGGATCATGGGATTGCTCCGAGGAACTCTCGTTGACAGAGTCATATCCAGTCACATCTATTCCCAGCGGAGAAGTGACCAATCATAGCAGAAGGACCCTGCCACACTCCATCGGCCCCTCCCCACATAAATTAGAAACCCACCGAGCTTGATAACGATCAAACAGAGAGCATCCATCAACAACCTGCACTCCATTTCCTCCACACGGTCTACACCCGGAGAGAAACGAGGGTGCTCTCGAGTAAAAACTGCCGTCTCACACATTCATTCCTCGATTGTGTTATCACTGTCGCGTATGAGTAAGATCATCTAAAACAGATGGAGACTGTTGAACACCCGGCTTTGTCATAACAGGATGGTCTAAATGTGGGACCAATAAAGTATGTTTGGGAAAGGATGGGCGTGTGCCTGACCAAGAGGAAGCAGAGCAATGGGGAAAGTATGCATTCTCGCCATTTGACGCTTTTATTAACCACATGGATGGGTGCTCGTGAATGAAGATAGTAAGAAGGAGGAGGATAGAAAGAAGGTGGGAAAAAAGGTTACTCTATATCCAGACCTCTCTCCAAGGTAATCGCCAATGGCTGTTTTGTTCAGGCCCTCGCCCTTGTAGAGGAATTGAGCAATGTCATCGCTGGTATTCTTCAGCAAGTCATTCTCAATGAGGAACTGGATCCCCTGAGAAAGAGAGAGGGTCACAGGTTACATCCTGCGAATGAAGATATGTGGGGAAAATCGTATTTCTTCAGAATCATAACAGTTATCTTCCACATACCTTTTTGGGATCCATGTTGAACTTCTTACGACCCATTGCTACCTGTTTATTCCTCTGCATATTTTTCCTAAAACATAGGGGAAAAAGTAGGTTTTCCTTGATTCTCGACTGGGAAATAACATGGCAGATGAATAAACTCAACACTTTTAAAAATAGATTAATCTGACTTAATCTGATTAATTAATCATTAATTTATTCTTGATGATTACATTTATTAGTTGTTTGAAATAATATCAAGAAATAAAAAAAAAAAATGGTTATTACAACTTCTCAGAAACCCTTGTAACGTCTTCAAATGCCAGTCCAAAACTGTATATAATCAATCTAGAAGATAGAACCAGTGATTCTGGTCCCTTGATACATGACTGAATGTTTGCTCCATTGTGAAGACATTCAAATTGTTTTGCCTTTTAAATTAGACGCACATAAATCAAATTGCATGCAAATTGATGGTCCATCATTGTGCTCATTCAGTGTGGCTCAGACAACAATAATAAATGGATGAATTTCAATTTCCTGAAAGCATCTTTTCCGTATGTATTTGTCAGGGGTCAGCCTTTCTTTCCGCTCCATGTTGACAAATAATTGATTAAGCATTTAACATCATACGCATGGGAAAGTCTTATTTCTCAGGCCTGGAGTGATTCAGGGGTCACAGTGCGCTCCAAGAATCCACCGTCACCATGGCTACATATCCATCCGGCGAGAGGTTGCCATTTCTTCCCACTGAATCACTCACACAAGCATTCTTTTGGCTTTTGTCTGCTTAAATCCAACACTCACCTACAGATACTGCAAAAGCAAAGACTAGCTATCAATGACTTTCAGTGAATCTCAAGAAACTCTGATAATAAGAAAGTGCTGAACCATTAATGGGTTTCAGGGCCACGTGAGAGGAGTGCTTCAGGAATATTCAGGAGCTGATGGGATCCCTATACACTTGAGTAGACCAAACACAAACACCCCTTCCCCTGAGACCATCTATTGTCTGCTTCTGCCCGTACAACCACTGCATTATTCAATGAGGCCTCCCATCATGGGGTGTGCCTGATGAATCATTTACACGGCCTTAAAAACAAAGCCAATTTGGCAAGATGGGATGGCCCGACTTTGCCATCCAGCATGAATAATTGACAGCTTCATTTGCTAAGTTAATAGAAGGCAAGCAACAAGCCAATTTAGCCAAAGCAGAAGAAAAAAAAACTGTTTTCTCACCTCTCCTCAGTGGAACCCAGGTTCTCAATCTCACTTGTTACTTCTGCTATCTCATCCTTCAGCCGCTGCAAAGAACAAAGCAAGTATGAAAATTAATATGTTTCTGTTTGTGAGCAACATATTTCAAAAAGTAAAGGGTAGATTTTGTAGAGATTTCTGGGGGTGTAGGTTATGGCCCAAGGTGGTGATGTGGATGCTGATTAAGGATTTTTTTTTTTATACAACTGTTAACCTTGTTAGTAAGGGCAGTGTATTGACTTTTTGGTACAGGTTTATGCTCTGTGGTGCAGGTACCAACAGTGGTATTTTATCAGGTAGCACTCATTATAAAAAGTTGAAGAACCAGTGCTCTTCTTTATCATTCATATACCTGGGTGGCACTGGCATCCTTCCAAAGCACCTGGGCTCACAGATCGTTTGTCTCTAACCAAACGGTAAAGGACCCGTGAGCTTGGAAATGAAATCCCTTGAACCTCATTAGCTATGTTTACATGTGCAAAATTCCTTCACTCCAAAAAGATATGTCCCGTTTGGAATTTACAATTCTATCATTTACATGGACGCAAAATTAAATTATATTGTGGTATGCATACATTTGCATCAAGCATTCAGTTGGAATGGACTAGTTTGGCATGCACAGTATTATAATAAGTATAAAAAGATGCTTCACTTCCACTTCCGTAGTAAATAAACACTGCACGCCTCTTCCCATCCCTTTGCTGTCTGTCTCTACCAGGAGCTATAGAAGAGGGTGACCACCAAAAACTGTATTAAACAGCTCATAGAGGCATTTTTCTGGCTATAAACCCACACACTGCACTAAAAACTGATAGTGTCTGTCTATATGTCACATCAGAAGGTGTGTTTATGTGTGCCTGCTCAACCAAGCAAACTTTCCTTTGTGAATTTGATTAAGAATCAGACATTGAGCAATAACCTCAATACAAATGGAGGGAGAAAGCATACAAGTGGATTATGCTGTAGTTTGTGTGGCTTTTTCAGTAATTAATGGCCTTAAAGGCAGTTTTAGTCGATCAGATGAGGCCAACTGGTGCCAGACTGGCGCCGTACGGTTTCTGCAGAGGGTAAAGGAACAGAGAGGGTGATGTCAGGTTGATAAAGGTCTGGAATAATAGACTGCAACATTAGAGATGTCTTAGTTACAGATGGAGCTTTGTCGCTATTGATTATTTGACGCTTCATATAAAAGTCAAATTTGTTCTCTCCACTCATATCCAGCCACAGAGTTACTTTATCATTCCACATGCGTAATAGCAAGTCATTATTGGCCAAACCACAAAGGGAACATCTGTGTTTCCTGCACAATCACAACACATTCCACAGATGCTTGTGTCTGCAAACAAAAGCACTGCTCATACTGGAAAGTGGTTGGTTGTGGTGGGAGAGGTGGGGGAGTGATGGGGTTGGAGCATGCTGGACCTAAGGGTGGGAGAGAAGGAGGGAGGGAGAAGGAAAGGGGTCAGCTAACAAACCACGGAAAAGGAGTGGATGGGGGCAGTAATGGTGGCCAAATAGAGGGGGAAGGGCATAGGGTCATAAAAGAGAGAGTGTCTGATCACGCCTCCAATGTTTGTCTGTCAGAGTGATCGGAAGTTGAGACACCAACTGGGACATCTGGTGGCCATCTCACAATGCCAGGCCTGTGTATCTATTTGCTTTAGGAGCTTGTTACTGAATGACAGGACTGACCTGAACTAGAATAATCAACTGTGCTCTTAGGCTAAGGCAAAAGCCAAAATAAAATAAAAAACATAATGGTCATTGACAAGAATCGAACAGAACACTTCAGCTGGTCTAATTTGAATTTCTGAAAAAAATCACACTACATGACATTGTTTTATTGTCTGGATGAGCATATTCCACATTGGACCACAAAAACAAAACAAAAGCTTTTGTTATTTCTAGGGATGGCACAATACCACTTTTGCATGTCCAATACTGATACCAATATACTACACTTGAGTATCTACCAGTCTGATAGTAATTTTGTAATTTTAAACTATGAAGCTATATATGACTTTTGGATTGTATTGGATTTTATATTTCTATCTGTCTGAAACTGATCCAATTATTTTGACCAGCATTGGAACAGTACCAATAATGGATATTATGTCAGCTCATCCCTAGTTATTTATATGCTTATTTCAATGAAAACATCCAAAAGGAATAAGCTGTACCAATAAAAAAAGACATTTCCGTTGGCTCGATAAAGCTAGAAAATGCCAATGACTTAGAGGACTGCTGAGAAAAAAGAGGAATTTGAACAAGGCAGAAAAACCTTGATATGAGATAAACATAGAATCACAAGACAGATGAGGAGCATTTGTAGTGCCTGAACCTTGCAGGTACATAAAAAGGAGATTCAGATACCTTTACCACCTGTGCCATTCATTTCAAACCATTTGTTTTTAAGGGGGGACACATTTTATAATGAAAACTTCTACTTTGAATCCAAGCAACATATTATGTCATTGTAAAAATATTTTTATCATTTCAAACATCTCCCTGATGTTGTTTACATGCATATATTTTGCAACTACAATGTGTTTTAAGAAACTGTTCAACATCGCCTTCATACAATATCATATTCCAGCATTACCTGAATGTCCTCCAGCAGCTCTTGCTTGCGCCGGCGGATATTCTCCAGCTCCTGCTGCTCCTCTGGAGTGAGGTCGTCGGGCACTGTGTAGAGATGAGAGAGATGATGAAGAGTTAAACTTTCTGAATGCACAACTTCACCTTGAATCTGCTTGATTTAAAAAATGTTAATGTTTTAAACTGTTTTTATTTCTATAGTTGATTTTTTTTAAACTGATTTTGTTTTAATTTCCAATGTATTTACTTGCTTCTGTAAAGCACTATGAATCGCCTTGTGTAAGAATGGTGCTGTACAAATAAACTTTGTCTTGCCTTGCCTTGTCTTGATGCATATACCTAAGAGTGCACAATATTACTATATCTCTCGATTTGACTGAATGTCAGCAACAAGATGTTTGAGCAACAGAGAAAAGAGAAGAGAAAGAGAACACCTACACCAAGTCTGCAGCATCAACGTCGTGCACTACTCAGGGCTTTTTACTCTAATGTGGCAAAATGAAAAAGCTCAGGTCAGCAAAGCTGTGGTTAGCATCAGCGCCACAGTAGCATCAACGTGACAAACGTTGCTCCAGTCACTTAGACTAACTACTAGTTATGATTAGCTTTGTCTGTGCCAAGAACTAAGCAATGTGTCCTACTTGATGGACAATGAATGTATGTGAGTGTATGTGAAAGACCTACATGCACTCACAGCATAAAGGGTACACCCGTTATCAGCACTCTGATCACAACAACTGACCAAGCAAACACATTCTCAATTTCCTTTACTATACTACTGCACTGGGACCTTTTTGTCATTACTCAGAATGAATCACTGTCAGAAACAGGTCTCCCTGTTAAACACACGCATGGCTTGATTACATGGAATCTGTTCATTGACAGTCAATAGTGAAAGAATCATGAACAATGCAATACAGCAACAATAATGGCATTTAGACACTGGGAACACTTGGAAACAATGTGGTCATCAGTAACAATTCAGCACACAAAATAAACGTAGTAATAAGCCAAAGCCAAACCAGGTGATGTATCAAATACATATGAGGTGAAACTGCAACAACAGCACAAATAATACACATTTTCTGCATATTTGTGTTGGATGAAATTCATGTGAGATTTGGCATTTGTAAATGGTGAACTGAAAAACAGTGCACAGTATCACAAGACTTTACATCAATAAACAGTGACAGTCAAAGCCCCTGAGAACAAACAGTGTCAGGAGTAGCTGAAGTCATAGCAGTGTTCTGTTAGAACATCAGCTCTGCTACGCAATGACTCCTGCTCTGATTCCCCCAATGGCACAAGTTTCCTCCCACCATTACCTCAGCAGCACAGTTCATAGGTCAAAGGGGCAGAAGCTCAGGCCAACAATGTCAGAGTTTGCAAACGGTTAACAAGGTGATGGTTACAGATTGATGGAAAACTGAAAACAGACAAACCTGTAACACAAGGTCTTACAAAACACGTTCCACAACTTCCCGTGACACCACCAAAGCTTATTTTCCATTAATCTTTTACTTTACTACATTAACTAGGACTGAATATTTAGGGGACATTTCAAATTGCTGTTGATATTAGTGAGGCTAATATCATTTAGAAATAAAATACTGTGTAATAGATTTAAAATATGAAGGAGCAGCATCACTGCATCGTCAAAATATTTATTTACTATAATCTAAAAAGAAAGGGAAGAGATTTAATCCAAATATAGACCATTTAGTCTATCCAGGATTTGACAGGATATAAAGAGAGATAAAATACATGTAGCAAAATGGAAGCTGCTTATTTTAATTTCCAAAACATCTGAAGATTATAACTGTTGTCATTCATTGTAATGTTTGCTGGGAAACAATGAGATTTGTTGCATCTTGTTGAGTCTCCAAAACAAAGCAATGTTGTCTCTGAGTGTTATTTTCAGAAAGCTGGGCTAGCGCTCCATTAATGGCTGACCTTTCACACACACCATCTCACTCTCTCTCTGCCTACACTATCCTCGGTGAACCAGCCATGTCCATCCCAAATGTGCTGGGTTTCCATGGAAACGACAAGTGTAAGCTAACAGTAGGGTGCATTGCAAATACATACACCAAAACAAAGAGTTGCACAGCCTTGTTTTTGACATAGTTAAACAGATTCATCAAGAGAATCTGTTATGAGAAAATGTTGATGTTTAAGAAACAAGTCCAACTGAGAGCGCAAATACAAAAGTGATGATATGTCTACTCTAAAAACGTGTGGGTGTTCTTGCATTTTCAGATCCTCTCTCCCTATTGATTAGAGGAGTTAATGCCAACTTGGGCAAACCAAGGTCCGGGCCGTGTGTTTAGAGGCACAAATAAGTCCAAAACCAAAGCTTAAAGCAAGAAGTTTCTGGAAGCATGAGGTCAGGTTGGGCGGCTGGCAGACGCTGAAAGAAGCCACACAGTGCAGGACAGAAGGAGGAACCACAGCGTTCTTGGCATAGGAGAGCACCACAAAGTGACAGACTCGCAGGGGAGACGAACAACAGAAAAAAACTATAATTTGACACTGAGGAGGAGACAGAAAGAAACTGAGCGAACGAAAGTAATCATTTGAGAATGTAAGATGTCTGTTTACTTGTCTCCATCAAAAGCACAAACAAGTGGAATCTTTCCCCTTCTGCAGGGCAAATGCACTATGACACTGCTATTAAAGGCCAGGTTTTCAACTCAACAATCCACCCTGTCACCACATGTCATCTGACGTCACCCACATAATCAGTCCTGCAGTACACCCATCTCTGCCTTCATGACTCTCCTCCAGAATTTCCAAGACCACATCAGGGAAGGGAAAGGCCCCACCCACACTTGTGCCAAGGGCGGACATCAGATGGGTGTCAATTTCCAGAACAGGGCAGATGAGGGGGGAACCCATCCACTTTCGTAAATGCTGAGGGCTGTGCGTTTTTAGTTTTAGTCTAGGAGAGCTAACACAGTTAATGAAAAGAGGGTGTCATCAAAAAGAAAAGACAGGAGCTGGCACCCCATAGGGCAAAGGTTCTATTTACAGTGACCTGGCTTTGATTTCACCCATGTAACTTTGCTGCCTCTCTTTTCCCCTTTTTATAAAAAAAAAAAACAAAAAAAACATACACAAGGTAAAGACAGACATACTGATTATTTATTTCTTGTTCAGTCACTGTCCCAACAGCAGTGCGTGAACCTGTATCTAGTCACTTCCACAGGCTGTTAACATGGTCCGCCCACGTGTTCACTTTCCCACTCTCCAGATAGCAGGTCTTTAAGGGGAATTACATGCAGATGCAAATGTGCAGTCATGTACCTTTTAGATAAATAACATAATGCATGCACATATGGAAAGGCATCAACGGGTGTGTGTGGGAGTACAATTGTACTGAGAGTGATTTTAATGGGAAAGCATGTGATGTGCCAATGGGTGCGCTTTTGATCAAATCCAGGACAGTATAATCTGAGTTTTGTCCTGCCCCTCATTACTCAAGGGCTAATTAACCTCAAGGTATTTCCCAGTGCTTTTTTTTTTTTGAATTAGATCATGTTGCTCCTGAGTTGGTGCATCCTGACTGACACATTTATTTTCATTTGAATACATAGTGTGAAGTGCGAAATGACCACAATGCTTCACATTACCCCCAAATCTTGTAGAATTAATTTCTAGACTATGTACATCCAAATGGGAAAAGCTATGACGAGCAAAGCAGTTTTTAGTGAGGGCTGGTCCAGCAGGGAGTGCTTGGGAAGTGACATTCAGGCAGGTACCAATTATAGCTGCTCTCTCCCACAGCAGCAGAGCCCACTAATACTCATCATGATTGCCATCCTTGTAGAAGAGGCAGATGCTTCAATTCCACCCAGATCACTCAAGAACTCTCCTTGGAAAATAAGGAAATTAGAAATTCTGAGTGCTGCAGGATCAGGCACCCTCCTCCCCCTCTCTGCAAATGTGACCTAATTTAAAAAAAGCTTTTCTCAGCGTAGTATGGCTCAAAAAAGTGTTCCCTAAAAATGCTCCATACCTAGGCCGGCCCCCACAACGAACGACCTACTACACATGATCACAAGACACAGCAAAAGGATACACATCCTTTCTATAGCGGCACGTATATAGGATTGTAAATGACCAGATTTTGAGTCAGTACAGAAACTGATTGGGACAGATAAATGATCCTGGTAGCAGCCATTGCTACCTGAACATTCAGCATTTGTTATAACTAATCTTTGTACACAAGCAACTTCGATTTGGTCCTTGCTTTCTCCTTCTCACTAATCTCAACTTCAAGATTCAACCAAGAACATCAGTTTCCTCCATCTCCTCTCCCCCGTGTTACTCAATGCTCTTGTTGTTGTTGTCCAACCTCTGTCCTGACATTTACATGGACAGATATCTTTAAACTTGCTCAAACCGCTAACCCCAAGGTCCATACAGTTTCCAATCAATCGCCCTGTGGCTTAAATCAATACAAGGGCCAGCTGTAAGGAGAAGCAGCCTACCTCATGATGAGATTTCATACATTCAACACAAAACATATGTATACAAAATGATAATATGAGCTGGGCTTGCAAACACATGCATACTCACAACCTAAGGTGTATTAAATAGTTCTACTGTTTGTCTGCCGTTTGCTGCTTGAACAAGCAAAGGTGGTTCAACACACGGTTGTTTGATCTGCTGATCTCTGATATGAGACTGAATCTCATTACTTTAGCAAATCCCACAGGGACTCTCCCTCATATATATTTGAAACCACTCTCTCTCACACACACACACACACACACACACACAGAGTTATGTTTCCATGACTTCAGAGGACATTATACCAACTTGCATCAATTTCCTGACATACTTAACCCCAAAATGTCTTGATGTCACCTTTAAATTACAGGAATTTTGTTTTGGGGACTTGGTTATTGTCCCCATGAGAAAGACAAGTCCAGACAGCCTGTAACAAAGCAGAGCTGCGGTTGTGATGTGAAAGAATGCCAGTCAGTAATGTGGGCATGAGCCCAAAAGAAATGGTTGACCTTTGACCACAATGTCCATTGACGAACACAAAAACAGTCCAAACTAGAACCAGAAATGATCACCATGTATAGATCAGAAAGCCACAAAGCTTCCAGCCTGACCTGGCCTCAGGGTAGGAGGAGGTGAAGGGCGACAGAGAGAGGGGAGCCAACAGGAGAAGAAGCCCTGTGTTTGGCCGGGGAGGTGTGGGACAGCGAATGTAGGACAACACAGACAGTGGGAAGAGCAGTGGGACGATCACAGCTCTACCATTGTGTCTCTAGACATTCCTCATCCAGGCTCAGGCATATAAGCTGTGAGGATTTACTCTGATTCACTTAATTTAAGGTTCAACATTCAACCTCGTTGGTTGCTGCATATTTTCCATCATCATCCCTTTGAAGTGAAGTGAAATCTCAAGTCTTTGTTGTATAGTCATAATCCACTACTGCTGGATGTACATCAGAACTCTTTATTTCTGAGATATATGGGCAATACTAGCACACAAGGACAAACACTTCCCCCACTGACGACTTCACACAGACCTGTCAATGATGCAGCAGTACTCCATCAGCTACATTCACTGACCTTACAGGAAACAAGCTATAGCCTAGTAAGTAGACTGACAGGACATCTGAGCAGACATAACTCCATGTGACAAAAAGTCAAACCTCCGATCCCATTTCCTTACCTGGTTGATTTAAATCTCATTTCTTTTTAATATTATTGGTGACATGCATTATCAAATAACTTCAATGAGTCAACCTTCACTAATGTCAATGAGTCAGGGGGCAGATGCAGCCCATAGTCACACATGTCATGTGGAGAATAAGTCAATTATCCAGCTAAACACATGAGCACTGGTAAATTAAGCTGCTAACCTGACTGAGAAATCCTCAGAAGTGTCACTTTTCTGTCTCTCCTGGTGGCTCCCGCTTTCTCCTTCTACTCCACTTTCATGTACAAAATTTAAAAAACACAAAAAAAAACCAGCAGCCCCTTCTTCTGTCAGCTCATGTTAGATACAGGCCAGCTGGATCTCCACATGTCAAGTAGCAGAGAGAAGGAGCCTGCTCCTCCACTCAGGCAGAGAGACACTGCCAGCTTTTTCATACATACAGCACAAATATCAGCTCCCAGCCTGTTCACAGACTCATACACACACATACACACGTTCACTGACTTAATCCAAGTGGGGACGGAGCCTTACTCACTACCTCACTCCCTCCTCTCCCTCCCTTTCTCTCTCACTCTCTCCCTCTATTTTGATGTCACTACCATTAACATGGAGGCTCCACCCAGTGGCCATTTCCTTTCCTACCTCCTCTCTCACACACACACATATGGATAATAAACTGTTTAAACCTATGCAAGTCAACAAGCAGTTGCTTTTCTTCAATATGTATGTTTAAATATGTTAAGTTGAATTTTGATCTGGTAGAAAACCAGCTTAAAACAACTGGATCACAATGATAAATGCATTAAAATTACTAGTTTTCTTTTAAATTAACAACATAAATTAAAAATAAATAAATATATAGATAGATAGAACTTTTTCTGAAAACCCAAGCACCTGGCTACTTCACAGGTAAGAACTACTGGTGATGACCAATAAAGCTGAACACCAATTACTTCCTTCAGTCCATCATCTTTAATGATAAACAAATACTCAATACTCAGACAAACTCTAATACCAACACTTAAAAAAAACATACAGTTATAGGGGAGGATAGGAGTTATAGCGGGACAATCATGCTTCCCAAAGCCAAAGGCCTACAATGGACTCCAAACATAAAAAAAAAACTGCTTATGTCATAAATAAGTTGTTAAATGTGATTGATTTAAGTGCCAAGAAAACAAGGAATGAATGAGGGTAAACTGTATGTATGAGTGTAATTGATTATTTTGACGAATATAGAGAGGAAGTCATAGTGTTGTATGACCTGGCCTGTTCTCCCCTGACCAGTCATACGTCCAGGCACGCTATCATTACCTCCAAACTCCAGTTAACAATGGAGTCTGTGCTCGAGACAATCGTTTATTTTCATGTTGTGGAAAGTGTATGAGCATTACCCTAATGCCAATAATGCATGCCCACAAGATTGCACACGCTCGCCACGGGTATGCCGACAGCACAGAGCAGACGTGAGCTTTTGCCTCATGTCTGTGTGGAGTCGGATGAGTCAACGTGGAGCCCTCTGCTGTGCCGGATGCACTGTGCAGTCACAGAGCCTCCTCTGACTCGCGTCTGTACAAGTCAGCATAAAAGGCAGACACAACTTTTCCGTCAACAGATGCCTCAACATATAATCATTTAAAAGGTCCAATAACATATATAGCCTATCTACTTCAGGGCCCAGTATCTCTGTTGTTTTAGGAATTAGATAAAGTCACAGGGAGAAGTGCATTTAAATTTATTAATCTGACTTAGAAATACAACACGTAAGATAGATGTAGACCGATTACTTGGTTTAGATGATTAATTATCATCATCAATCATCATTTTTTTAATAATAAGTGGGGGGGTTTTGTTGTTGTTTTTAGATGACCTTCATACATATATTTAATATTTAGTTTATACAGACAATTGGAGTTGTTCAATAACTGGTCAATTAAGTTAAGCATTTTTGTATTATTAAAAAGTTATATTTTATCAGATGGAAGAAAAAAAGAAAATTGGGTTATGTACAAAAAAACAAAATCATACATTTCCACAGTTTAAATCCATCTGAGAGACTCACATCGGAATTCATGACTTGTTTTTGATTGTCTCACGACACAACACATCCTCAAAAATAATCCTAAGCATTTACTGGGAGTGCACCAAACAGACCAAAGTAAGTGACTCCAACTATTCACCACGCTGCTTTATTCAGTGTCTTTACATTACCAATGGACAAAGGGATATCTCTATAAGGTCCATGTCTATGTCCTCCTAAAATGCAATTTATGTGGAGCCCATCCAATATGGCCCATTATATTCACTTGCTGCTCAATACTCCTTCAATTGTCACAGAACTGGTTTCTACTCATAGTTTGGACCTAAAACCATCTAGAAATGAAAGAATGCACTCTGACAGCACAAATATCTGTCGATGCCACTCACTTTCTATATCTGGATCACCACCAAAATCCAATCATTTCTTTCTTGGGCCATGACCTATACCTCCAGAAAATGTAATGAAATCCATCCTTTATTTCTTTTGAGTTATGCTGCTCACAAACAGACAAGAAGATAAACTCCTTGGCAGAGATTCTTTATTTCCTTCCTCCCTTCCCTGTTAATCATCTTGTGTATTTGAATGCATTTTCAGAAACACTTTGGCTGCTTTCATACATGCACTGATGTTCCGGAGGTGCTGTATGTGTTAGGGCTGCAACTAACGACTATTTTGATAGCCGACTAGTCATCGATTATTGAAATGATCGACTAATTGGATAATAAATCACAGAATTACTTAATGGCTTTCTGTAGCGACCAGCTTTTAAAAAAAATAATAATAATCCACACATGCCCCAGAGATTCCCCTGCCAACTTCCTTGTAAAATCTCCAGACAATAACCAAGGGTGGTAATGTGAGAATGGAGCAGAAAAAAATGCAAAACCCACAGCGAAGAAATGGGGAAGTGACATGCCAGGTGCCATCCTCTCACCCAGATCCTCTGAACATTTGACTGCTAATGCAATGTGCCTCACCCAGACAATGTCTCCCAGCATTGGTTTTAACACAATTCACAGACATTATTCAGAGTTCATGTTTGGAAAACAGTTGAAAAGATCATGTGTAACAACACTGTGCAGTATGACTGAATCACAACCTGCTAATTAGGGTTGAGAATTATTTTTTAACAGCATTAAACAATATTTGTTCTCTAACTCAATTGCACATTCTTGTGCATGTGGTGACCTTGTTGCGTCAACATGGGTGGAGTTCACACTATTGAGTCAATGACAACAGAGAAGAGGTCTCCTTACACAGAAATAACCCTGTCACAGAGCACAATGGCCTCCACAGCAGTGTTCGCAGTCCATCTGCAAGCCATGTTCAAGCTGCTGTGCAGGAATGCTGGGACCAGAGGACGTGAATGAGTAGGAAGTGGAGCTGAAGAACATTGAGCCGGGCCCATCACACACACATACTGCCCCACTATAAAGCAAACATACAGATCCGCAGCATAAACATCCTGCAGCTGCACACACACAACATGTACAAACCACCATTATATACACAAAATATCAGCTTTCTTTAATAATCTCTGCTCTATTTTAGTGGCATTTATCAACATGAATTGTTTTCATGGGGCCAATGTAGAGATTTGTCATTGTTTTTCTTCAAAAGCGGAAGCACAATCTCTAGCAACAATACATGCTTTTGTCCGCTGATGATATTGGCCTTGATTCTTATCGGGACTACCCTATTGTCAACATCCTCTCTCACTTGAAAAAAAACACACTAACTCCCACAAACCACACAAACATCCAGAAAACAGATGATGGGAAAGTAGGAGGAAGCGCAAATATCTTATTTTTTCTTCTTTATTTGCTTTGCAGCATGATTTTTTTTAGCAAAGCAGTCTAGAAATGTATGCCCACACATAAACTGTGGGATGTCACTTCCTGTTATGCATATTGTCAAACCATCAGCTTCCTGTTTGTGAGCTGTTAGATCAGAGCAGTGAAGGCTGTGGCTACACCCACCCATCCTGCGGGAAAAGCAGTAAAAACTGTTGCTTTTACTTTAAACCCACAGCTCCTCCACGACATGATATACACAGTCAATCAATGTGTGATTGAAATTTGGAAGCAATTCATGGTTCAGCAGCAGAGCATGTGATGTCATGCAGGAATGCTTTTCAGGTTTACACCTTTTTCCCGCAAACTTGTTCAGAAAATTAAGCTAAGCAGATTATGCAAGCCCAATAACGACAAAACCTAACATGCACCTAAGGTGCACAGTCTTCAATAAAACGTTTAGCCAGTGGCTATTTTGAATTATTGAGGCTTATCATCACGACTGATCTCAGAGTTTACTCGTGTATGAAAAAAATGCCTACAGACAAGTCTAAACCTGCTGCAGACAGACCTGAAAGACACTCACATCAGAGGAGGAGAGGAGAAAAGATAAAAATTAACTGCAAACTGAGCTGTGCAGGACAAAACCAAACAGAAACGGATAAGGTTGAGATAGACAGAGGATAAAAAAAACATATGCCACACACTCTCATGTTGTCCACTTGAACGTTAGGATCAGCTGATCATTTCGTGGAACCCAGAAGATATTTTGTGTCATGAGACTGTTTAACGACTCGTCCATTTAGAAGATACGCGGTCTCTATGCAAATCAGAAATAACTGTCGACTGTGTCGACAGTAAATACAGGGTGTGCTGTGTCATTTAACCCTAAGACATACGCTTATTTAAATAATATGTTTTGTAATTTCCTTAATGAATAGAGTGAAGTCGCAAAATGTCTTTCTAAAAGTGACAATGATTTCGAAAAATTTATTTGTCCAACCAACAACTCAAACTCAAAGATATTCAATAAATATATAAATTCAATAATGTGGAATTTTATTAAAGCAACTTAATCTTAAATAATTGACCTGTCAGTTGATGTGGTTAAAATAAGCTAAACTAAGCTAATCTCACCACAAATAAAAAAAATAAAGCAATCATATTTGCTGATAAGACCTCCACAGATATTAAGTCAATTTTAAGTTTATTTTCATGTAAACATGGGTGGTACTGCTAATGAAACTAAGGAATATTGAATAGTTTAAATAGCAGTTTACAAATCAAACACTATTTGTTTAAGCACCATTTACAAAAAATGTCAGCAGTGCAGCCTATGTTTTGTTTCCCAATGCACTCAACAGTCAACACATTTCCTCTGCGTGCACTATAGCAGGAAGCTAAGAACTATTTAAAAAAATCAACAATGGCTTGAACTGAGAAGAGAGCTGCAACTGATGCAGAAAGAGGGTTAAAATGTGATTGTGGGGAGAGGATGATGATTATCAAACCACCGGGGCATTAATACCAGGCAAGGCACATTGTTGGAGAGAACCCATTAGAGCTCTCAGCGCCTCTCATTAGAGAACCATTACTGACAACTACTTTAACTTCACAGACCACCCATGGCACCTCTAAATGGCAAGAACAAATGGATTCGACGAGAATCGACTGTTCCCCTCTGCCTCTATCGTTTCTTTGCCTGTACAAACAATGCAACAGTGTGCCAGCCAGGCTCAGCCGGGGCCTCTGAGGCACACAGAGAGTGTGCGCAGAGTTCCCCAAATCCGTCAGCAAAACAAAGGAGCAGCAACGTATGAAAGGATCAGTGAGTCAGACGGTCACTGTTCTCTAACGCGATTAAAACTGACGCAAGTCAAGGGCGCCAATTAATGCTGCAAGGCTACCCAAGCCAAAGGGATGCAAGACGAATGCTCAGGAACAAGAGGCTTTCTGTCAGGATCCAGAGGCATTCACGCAAATACATGAACTAACTGAATAATAAACTTG
This sequence comes from Solea solea, assembly GCF_958295425.1. NCBI lineage: Eukaryota > Metazoa > Chordata > Actinopteri > Pleuronectiformes > Soleidae > Solea > Solea solea. The sequence goes on from NC_081149.1 coordinate 13,962,929, forward strand.
AATAAAAGTATTGTAAGAACAGGCTAGAACAATATTACAGCTGTATTTGTTGAGATAAGTCAGAGGTCCAATCCACTCAAAGGCAGGATTAATAAATAAATGTAAAAATGAGTCATGGATGTCGGTATGTTCCCTCCATGCTGACACTGGTGGAGTTAACCGCCTGCTCTCACACCTGTTGCTCTGCCTTAAATGAAACACAATACTGGGGATGTTCTCTCTGAGGAAAAAGCTGTTAAACTGTGAAGGATTGCAGCGTTGAAATGATAAGCTGTAAATATGGCACTAAAGTGTTGAAGAGGGACACAGCTACAGTGAAAATGGTTTAATCTGCACATACAATTTATTGTGCAAACAAGTTCTGATTTGGATCATGCATCTTAACTACTCTTTTTTTTGTAATATATTATTATTATATGCACCAAGGAAGCTTATGTTTTTGGCAGTGTTTGTGTGGCATTGTATAAGGGTTTATACAATATATAAGATTAAGATTAAGATATAAGATTTTCGATGAAAGATTCTTGGGATATAGGGATATAGATTATGGCTCAAGAGGAAATTATTAGACTGAATTGGAATCCAAATTCATGATAACATCACAATAATAATACTAAAATAAATGATTAACAATAAAGGGGAGTGTATTAACACTCACAAACTATTGTGCACTGTGCTATCTTTTACATTTTCTAACCGTTATTATTATTGTGCTTTGTGTTATTATTATTTGCACCCCCTAACTTGGAATGTTCCATCAGAGCAAATAAACACAGGGACAAACAAACCTTATATTTACATATAATGTAAACAGGTCACGTATATATATATACAGTCTTTTGTGAAGGCTCAGTGTTCACTGATTATATAAATATGTAATTATTTCCTTGATTGTGTTATCAGGGCAGGTATTTGGTATAAATAAATATGCACACCGCTGACTCTGTAAATACAACAGTGATAGTATAAATGGCAGAGCAGTAAACAAGGCCAGATGGAGGAGCCAAGTCAGCTTTCACAACATTTTAGTTCGTAAGAATTCATTTTAAATTCGTTTTTTTTCGCCTCATAAACAACCACATAGTTTCAGACCACATAATAAACGTCACATGTAAAAACACCGTCCAGTAAACACGTTAAATGCGAGTTTCAGACTAACTATAAAGTCTTTCCTGGACTCGTTCACTCACCTATCCCGTCTTCCGATTTTAACACCATGCTGTCGGCGACACGCAGGTCCGCTCCGTAAAGTTTATGAAGCGTTGAAACTTACGGTAATAAAGCGGCAGTTACAGTTATCTACGGACAAATATTCACTTGTTTTAGTTTTTTGGTTACTCGAAGATAGTAACTCCGGGAGCAGTTTGTTCTGAAGGTGAAGGGTGGGCCAGTCGACAGCTCGAAGGAGTGGTCTGAAGAGACGAAGGAGGTCTTTAAAAGCAACCTTTCCTGCTCTCTGTCAAGACATGCGCAGTGCACACACAAGCAGCTTCCGGGCACACATTTCAAAATAAAACATCAAAAACAAGTTTCCTGTTTGTATATTTTTGACAGGAACCACAAAAAACACAGTCAGTATTAGGGCTGCAATGATTTTTCGATTACAATAAATTGTCAACTATTTTGATAATCAGATCTGTTTGAATTTTTTAATAATCAAAACAAGTGCTCTGATTTTTCTGCTTCTTAAATGTGAATATTTTATAGTTCCTGCGCTCCACGTAATAAAGGAATCATTAACATTAGTCATTTTGGTTTGTTGACAAAACAAGACAACAGATTAATGATCGATTATGAAAATAATCGTTAGTTGCAGCCCTGGTCAGAATAGAATAGAATAGAATAGAATAGAATAGAATAGAATAGAAAGCCTTAATTGCCACTGTACAAATCAATGCAGTGGATACACAAGCCTACAGGAGCCATCCATGTGCACTGCCGCCATATCCAACAAGACGTTTATTAGTTGAAGTATGTATTAAAATGCCCTCATATTAATTTACATCCACTAAAATAATTAATTGATTAATTAATTATTGCAATAATGACCCATAGAACGTTGCGTAATTTGGCAAACCACCAAAACGTTTTAAGTAACAGAAGGATGTATGTTTAAAAATATGACTGCACTGTAGTTTAAACCCTCAGGGGGAGAAAAAGACAAAAAAAAAAATTGATTTGTATTTAATTGCATTAGATTTCGACTATAAATGAAGCATAAGGCATTTATTACAGTGTATGCAATTAATATAAAGCATTAAACAAATATTTTGGGCTTATTTTGAAAGATAACGTGTTATATTTCCGGTGCAGGTTCGCTGCCTTTGCTGACTTGACTGCTGCTGCTGTGGCTGAAGGTGCAGCAAATGGTGATGACGCATTTCCATCCTGTTCTTTGGTCTCTCTCTCCCTCCCTCACACACACACACACACACACCCACACACGCACACACTGCTGTTGTGACAGGGCTAAGTAGAGGCAGGGAGGGAGGTGTGATTGACACACTCACAGATTCAGTTCTTTGTGCCTATCTTGTTTAATTCACCACATCCTCCGAAAGCAGACGTGAAACTTGTCTATTTGAAGTCAGATGTTTTACCTCAGAAATGGTGTACAGCACAACAGCAGCAGCTGTCTGTTGCAGGGACAACCCATAATACTCTCGCACACCTGTTGAACACCCAAATGTGCTTTCACTCCGATTGTGACGCAACTGTAAGACGCTCGTCGGTGTCAACACAGCTGCAAACACGTTCACTTGCATGTGTCATTGATGGCAAAACTGGTTCTGCCAAATATGGGTGACACTCAGAAATGACATTTCCTCTGCTGCATTTTTTAAAAGAAAAAGTGTGAGCGTAGACAGATGAGCTACTAGGCTTTCCAAGTTCTTGTTAATAGTGAATAAATCATCAGCCTGCTGTTTGTACTACACCTGCAGAACTGTTCTGCTGTCAGACAGGAGAGGGCCAAGCCTGTGCCTGCCTGTCGGCCAAGAGGAATGTTGCATTCAAAGCCAATCACAGAAAACCGCAGGTATAGGGAGAAAACAGCTCATCTCTACATGTGTTGTGCAGCCACTAGCACAGGAATCAAGACCAAACACTGGTATTCACCGCTAGTATAAATACGACAGAGCGTCTTTAAGAATCCCACTATAGCCACTTCATTTAAGAAGCTTGTCTTCAAGCTGTGGCACATGAATGGCTCAGTTGTGTGGCCCGAACTCAACAAACGACAATGTGAGCCTTTGTGAAGTGAACTCACACGCACACACAGAGTTTCAATTCATTGTTACAGGTTCATATGGCCCCCATACCCCCCCCAGTCTGACCCAGAGATCATGAACTGATATCAACACACAAAAGTTACTGTCTGTGACTTCCTTTACTGCACAATGACGCACGTGACAAACGTGACGTTCATCGGTAATGGTTAAATAATTGGACGAAAGTTGAACTGAAACGGGAAGCGTTGAAACCAGAATGTAAGGTAGGAGGTGTCAGATGTTACAAATACATGCATCAGCACCTTCCTTCCTTATCCAAGAACTATATATAGAGATGCTATTATTTCCTGCATTGTTCCCCTCAGGGCATCGCTCTGTCTGCAAATGAATTCATTTGATTAATCAGCCTTAAAGTTGGCTGATTATTTTCTTAATCGTTTCATTATTTTCCTGATTAATTGAGTAATAGTTTGGTCCTCAAAAATGTCAGAAAATGTTGTTTAGTGTATTTTAAAACCTGGAAATGATTCAGTTTTAATGATTTCTTTGTTATATGGAGCAAAGAAACCAGAAAACATTCTCATTTAAGAAGCTGAAAAATCAGAAAAACTGTTTACCGATTCATCGATTATCAAAGAAGTTGAGGATTCATTTGGTAATCGTGTGTCAGCCCTACTAATAACCCTAATTATCTTCAACTCATCGTGGTGATTTTGTCACATTCAGGACAAAACCCTCATGACACAAAGAGGAAAGCAAACTCAAAGTAAACTGATGAGGATCTGTAAACTCAGTGTGAATGACCCTTAAAGTTGCCTGAGGTGATTTCTTGAGTGGTTAATGCAGCACATGCCTGGGGCGAAACACTGAAGTGATTACTCATCGGTCATTGTTCGTGCACCGCATGGTCATTCTGGAAACAATGTGGTCCTGTCCTCAAACTGTCAGTGACAAAACCCTGAGGTTGAAGGAGTGAAGTTTATGTACTCTAAGGCCCAGTCAGAAAAGAACCTGGAACCACTCTCTAATAAGAGGAGATGCAAAGAGTGACCCCTGCTGATCATTTGCAATGATTGCAGTCCCAGAACAAAATGCAGGGAATTCATCCATTCATTCATTCATTCACTATCTACCAATGCATCCTCCACATGAGGGCTGCAGGGGGCAGGAGCCAATCCCAGATTACACATGACAGGTCACCTGTCCATCGCAGGACCAACATACAGAGGCAAACCATTCACTCTCACATTCACACCATTCACACAATTTAACCTCTGCATGTTTTTGGACTGTGAGTATCCAGAGAAAACTCCACAGGTGACCCTCTTTCTGAGTGCTAGCCAATACACCGCTGTGTGACCCTCATGCATTTAATTTAAATTTTTCTTCACATGGGGATCCCAATCAACAATGGGCGAAAGGGCCCGGTCAAAACAACCATTCACACTCACATTCACGCCAACAGGTACAATTTTCCTTCTCCAAAAGTCATCATTAGCGACTGGACTCGAATTTAGAAATTTAAAACAAGGAAATCTACAAGTCCACTTGCTGATTCAATGACCTTTGTTGAACTAGGAGAATCTACGCAGGCATAAAAAAAGTCTCTCCAATCATCCTGTCTTTGAGGTGTGGGGGAAACCTGGAAAAAATCAACACAGACACAGGGGGCCAAACATGAAAACTCCGCAAAGGCCGAACCAGGATTCAAGCCAACAACCTTCCCTCTGTGATGTGCTGACCTCTGTACCACTTTGACACAGAGGGACATTTATTAGGATTACATATTAGGACATACAGTATAGGTACATTTATCAGGAGTTTAAATTACATTAGAAGCTTTAAGATTTATTTAGTGAATGTCACAAAATATGAATGTAAATGAATGTAAAAATATCAGCGTATACTGTACTGTAACTGTGGAAGGGGAAGAAAAACTAAATATTGATCTCTTCTTGTAACAGCTCATTACCCTTCTATGCCCAGTGTTTTTTTTTACATATTAATACTTTTAATTTCTTTGTACACATGAAAGGGTAAACAAAAATACACTTCAATTACACTGTCACAAATACTGTATATTTACATACTGAAATATGTAGTGGTGGGTTTGATGCAGGGTGTTGGGTCATTCCACACTGATGACATGCTGTTTTTTAATCTCCACCAGACATACAAACAACATTCGACGCCATAAGCCCATAGAGGCATATTGAGAAATAGGATATGCCTATGTCGTAGGTGTTCTTTTGTAAATGGCGTGGCCGGAGTTTTATTGCTCCACGCATGACTCATTTTGTGCCACCTGATACCGAAGCCACGCTGCTCTCCCACTACAGGTGCAGGTGTCGGTAATGAGACCTTTGGATCTATCCATCCTATAATTTTCTTAGCAAGGTGGGAGTGTGCACTTGTGCTGGCATGACTCATGTCGTATGCGAATATATCTCGCTTCCGTCAGGACACTTTTCCTGTGTTTGAAAATAATGTACTTAATAATATGCCACTTAAATTAAAAAGTATAGCATGATAAAGCTAAAGCCCTTTATATCTCTTGTGCTTAAACACACACACACACACACACGTATAAAACACAGCTGTCAGAGGCTGTGACTTCACTTTCAGGGGGAGGCTGTGAAATGCAGAGAGCACCTGATGAAGACAGACAGCTGAGTGCCTGACACGTCACTCTTCCTCAGGGCAGGCTCACAGCGTTTGGCACTGCATGGATTAGCTGCACTATCACTCCCTTGAGAGGCGACGCGCTGACGAAGCAATTGTTCATCTGCTATTTATTTATTATGCATCAGTATGACTAAGAAGCAGGCTTCAGCAATGGCAGAATTAAAAAATGCCGCCGTTCGTGCACGGAGATGTGAAAGCTGGCGGGGCCAAAACGTGCTCCAAATTGTAGAGTAATAAAAAATAAAAGTTGGCAGTACAGTTTATCATACACACTCAGAACAGGTGCACCACTTTATTGGGTACACCTGTTCAGCTGTTAATGCAAATGATCTAATCCTCATCATCATCATCATTCAGGCATGAATACACAGTGAAGATGACTCATTGAAGAGAAGAAAGGTGATTTGAGTTAAGTTTAAGTTGGTGGCAGACGGGCTGGTATGTGTATTTCAGAGACTGGATTTTTCAAGCACAACCATTCCTTCAAGGTTTACAGAGAATTTCATATCATATCAGTGTGTCCTGAGCTGGCCATCTCCATGCCAGTGAGCCCAGGACGATCCTGCGCTCACCTGCCTCACCACACGTGACTGTGCTGACAATAGGGCTGTGCAATTAATTGCAAAATGAATCGAAATTGCAATGAATCATATCGCAAACACAATCATTTGCAGACTGTATGTGTCCGTACCGTGACGCGCTCGGTGACGTGATCAGCCAAGCTGACTCACTATCACTGCCCGTCATAGGTGTCAGCTTGTGTCCTGACTTAAGCTGAGGACACACTACAACGTATATTGGCCCGATTTTACCCAGGATTAACAGTCAGCATGGCTAGTTGTCACAGAAATCTGTTAGTGTACTGTGTATAAGGTAAACGACCCGACCTCAGTCGCGGTCAATCTAACATGTTTGAATGAAATGATCAGGAAATAGCATCAGAAGAAGACAGGAAGTAGCGGGAATATCAAAACAACAATGGCAGTGTGTGTTATAAACTGTTGCTCTCGTACTCGTGAGAGTTCAATGTGTGTGAGTTGGTTTGACAAATCATGAAGTCTGGGACCCCTGGTCAGGCGCGGTCGTTAAATGTGTGATCCCCAGTCTTTTCCAAGTCTTTTCAAAATCAGTTACGACTGTGACAGTTGTGTAGCGTGTCCCCAGCTTATGAGGATTCATTTGTCACGTTAAGTGACACACTGATTGTGAAAATTTAAAGATGGAAAGGGCAGACGCACAACACTGCCGAATAAATGTTTTTACATCCAAAGGAATTAGAATACAACACAGACTTGTATCCAAAATGATTTACGCCATGTACGGGAAATAAGATGTCAGCGTCATGAGGTCAGCCTGACTTGTTTTAAGAGCTAGTGTGTGAGACAGAATGTGTCTATAATCTAATCGTGATGTAATGCCGCTGTTATGACACGGACCTTCTGGTCACACATGAATCACTGGTATGATTCATGACTTAAAAAAAAAAGGAAACACCACCACCACCACCCAGTCTCTTCCCACTAGAGTGCAATGGCATCACAAAACGACATGTATTTCATTACAGTGATAGAAGGCGCAGGCGAGGGACAGTTGAAGTGAAGCCTTTGGGGGAGGCATGGCTCTGTGTTCACACCACAAACTGTGAAGTGGAGGGTTTTTTTTCGTTCAGTTCAGCCCAGTGTGTCTGTCATTTTCTGTCAGTGAAGTGCTGCTGTCACCAGAACAATCAGGACCGCTTCCCCTCCTGAATATTCATAACAAAACTAAGGTCTTGTTGCTGATTCAGGTGTTTTTGAAAGCACGGAAACAGCACCACTTCCCCTTGCTACACACTCCCGTCAGCTGATTCGCCACAACCCACTGAGGCTGCTTTGGTTATGTCAACACACTCCGCTGGAAATGTGCACATTACCCGTCAGTGGAATGCAGCCGTAACACCTAACGACCAAAACAACCTCTGTTCTGTTTCCATATCAGTGGTCACTGGTGAAGGGCACAGAGACCGGTCATTGCAGTCAGTGCAAGTGGTACCACTGTGTTTGTCATCTTATGTATGTTGATGTAATGGAATGTATAGGGGTGTCACGATTCGCCCCAAATCCATGATTTTGATTCTCTCTCTTTTAGTGCAGATGGGTTTGCCATTTTTAGACTTGTCTAGTTTAGTCTATCGTTAGTTTTATGTCGTGATAACTCATATCGTTTTTGTTTGATTCTTTTTTTGACCTGTACACTATTCTACAGACTGAAGAGAACATCTTTGTTTCTCACAGATCTGCACAAATATCACACGGTCATGTTTTTTGAATAAAAATGACATAATTTCTGTCAAAATAATGGAAATTTGATATTTATTCAGAATCGTTCAGCCCTGCTAGCAATGTATATACTCTGTATATGTAATGTGCAGTGTTAAATTTGTCATGGGTGGACCCTATAGGATGTTTTTTTACAGTATATATACACACTGGCCACTTAATTAGGTACGCCTGTTCACTGACTGCTTGTTAATGCACACACGGTCTCGTCTGAGTGTTTCAGAAACTCTACATCTAATGGGATTTTTATACATGACCACTTCCATGGCTTGAAAGAGAATGGTCTGTGAACATCACAATATTCAATAAGCATCACTTCTCAGGGCAAACATGTCAAGTGGATGCCAGAGTTCAGAAGAGATTGACCCCACAGGTTTGAGATGATCTCAAATTAGACTCTTCTGTGGGTCTTTGACTGTGGCTGCGTCTTGGTGCCCATCAATATGCAAGACTTTAAGTGGTAATAAAGTGAATCATTTATAATTGAGAACTAAAAAATAAATAAATAAATTGCAGATGATGTGTTCAGGGGTAACTCCATCCCTCCATCCATTTTCTACCACTTTATCGCAGGGGTTTGCTGTGCCAATCTCAGCTGACATAGACAAACAACCATTCACTCTCACATTCACACCTACGGTCACTTTAGAGCGTCCAATTTACCTAATCCCTGTATTGCATGTTATTAGACTGTGGGAGGAAGCCAGAGAAAACCCACGCACACACGGGGAGAACATGGAAACTCCTTGTTCCAACCAGGGCTCGAGCACGAGTCTTCTTGCTGCAAAGACAAGAGTGCTAACCACTACACCCACCGTGTGGCCCGAGGGGTAACTCAAAAACCACAAATTATAACCAAGGTAAGCACAAGACGATTCTGAAGAGACAGCACGTCTACGGCAGTAGAAGAGCATACAGGGTGCCACTCCTGCCACATTATCAGGCGTCCCGTGTGCATATTTATATCATGATTTTGAATATACTTTGATATTCATGTGTGACGGGTGATCTTTCAAATAAACAACTGAACATAATCATCATAATCATTACATTATTATCAAAACTAGGGATGGGACGATACCACATTTTTGTGTCTAATACCGATATCAAAAGGTATCTACCAATACTGATATCAGTCATTTTAGACCATTTATGAACGTATGAAGCTGTTAACAACACATTTGTGCTGAGTCATTGCAAAGACATAACTCTCCAACAGTGTAAGAAATATTGTTCTCCCCAAACATGACTCAGCTAAAATGCTTCTGCTGACTTGTATTTACATTTTCCCAGTCTGTGCAGAGTGAAGTATGTGATGTATAGGATTTTTGGATTGCATCGGATTTTACATTTTTACCCGACCCAGTGATTTTGACCAGTATCAGACTGATACCGATACCGATACCAGAACTAATCTGTACATATGGGGATAGATGCAGAGCATAGAGTGCCTTAAGCCAGTTTTAATCATGAATTAAACTAAGATGCGATAAAATCTGTTTAACCACGATTGATCAGGAGATGATCTGCGGGTAAACACAACACTATGCTTCTACTTATTGAAGGGACACAGAGAACTGTTGTTTTTGGAAAGACGTGATATTTGCAGTTGCGGTGGAAAGAATTAGTTTAGATTGGTCCTAAAGTTTGTACATGGATGCGAAGACAGATTGTTTCAAATGAGTTTGGCCGTGTGTGTGTGTGTGTGTGTATGTGTGAGTGAGAGCTGCTGAGAAGGATATGATTGAAGCTGCTCAGCTAATAACATTAGCTCACTCTCTCAGTGAGTGAGTGTGTGTGTGTGTGTGTGTGTGTGTGTGCAGAGGTTTACGTTGTTCCTAATGAGAGAGCCTCCTTAAGCCACAAGGAGCTCTCTCTATTTCTGTCCGATGGTTTGTTTTCATCTCTGTTGGAGCCATGCATGTGTGCCAGTGGTCACACAAGCACAGTAAATGGGAAGAAATCACACAAAACAAATAGATGGCTTCAATTCAGCGTAACAGGATGACAGTGAGCCATGCCGACACGCAAACCAACAGGAAGACTCTCTGAGTGTAACTGGGCATAAATCTCACGCAAGACGCTGACTTGACTTTACCTGGAGCCGGTTGGAGTGTCTTTACTGCCGGACACAGGAAGGTCTGAAGGCTGGACACACAAAGTTCATTCACTGTCCCCATAGCTCCAGTGTGTAATACTGTATGTTCCTGTTCAGCTCCTTCCCTGTCAGTGGCTGTGTTGATGCTCCCTCCTGAGGACTGAGGTGGTGGACAAGGGACGTTGTGAGGGCCCTGCTGAAGTCACTCTGAACTGCATCCAGCTGCTCTGTCCACAAAGAGACTCCCAGGAGTGTCATCTATTCTCCGCTAACGGAGGCCGATCCCTCAAAACTCACCTACTTTCTCTTCCCCCTCGATTAGAATGTGCAACTTGCTGAAATCACTTCTGCTTTCTCCCTCTTCCCCTTTTGCACCAGTGTCTCAGCCTCTCTGAATCCTCCTCTGTTCACTCTCTCTATCTCTCTCCCGCTCATTCCCTCTCTCTGCTTCTCTCCCACTTGCACTCCCTTGATACTTTTGCATACCAATTCAAGCAGATATACTTAGACCTAACACGCTGCACTGAAATCATATTTTAATGTACCATCAGGGAGCATCTGTTCTTGCTGCGGCCACATGTGCCCGACCACATTAAAAAAAATAGATAGCATCATCAAATACTATTTTCAATTCAACCTTAATTCTTAGTTTCCACTTGCACTTCTGAACAATCCGAGCAAACCCCAGGTGCTTATAGTATGAGGCACACTTATCATTACAGGCGTAAACTGGGAAAGAAAAGACACATATAATCACACACAACTAACAGTAACAGGGCAAATCATCTCAATAAAGTGCAAAAACCACAGCAGAGACCAATATGGTGCCAGTGCCAGAGCTAAATGTCTCTCGTCTGTACAAAGGAACTGTGGAAACCGTTAAGGAAATTGAGAGTTTAAACGTGCACATGAGGATCATGGTGATCTGTCAGCAGCGTCACTCTGTGTTTTGTGTGTGGTGCAGTTTCTGAGTTTCATCTCCACCCTCTGTTGCTCTTTGCTTCTAGTCACTCATCTTTTCTTTTCTTTTTTTTGCTTCACAGCACTGTACATAAAAATCAAGATTTCATTGTTGCTTAGCAACTGGTTCCCGAAGAAATGATTTGCTCCTGGGCAAAACACTGTGAGCCATTTATTTTGATTAGATTATTTTCACACCGATTGAGAGTTATTCGCCATGGCAAAACAAAAAAAACACACACACACACAAAAAAACAACAACACATGGGCTTCTCCTGCACACACACATCCACCCTTGCACACACAGCTGCAACAAAACAAATCTTCTCTCGCGGTTATGATCATAATCACAAACAACTGATGACTTCCTTTGGATCAGAGCAAAGATGTTCACCTCTGCTCTTGAACCAGAGCCACTCTGCTGCCACTCTGAATTAGCCTGACTGTCAGTCACCACCAAGTGTCTCTCACTCCTTAACTACCGCCGCTCTCATTCAGTGTCAGTCGTTAATGAACTCCTCAACACTGTCCTCTCTGTTAATCACACTATCAAGGGGCAACAGGCCTGGTGGTAAATGCTGAATATTATGCCCAATAAATGCTTCATTTATGGGAACTGGTAATGAACACCCAGCTCATTACCATAGGAGTGACCCCTGCGTGAACTGCAGTGTCAGTCATGGCTTCTTTAAAATGCTGCAGTTTCACATCACCCGGAGGAGCGGCCATGTCACAAGGAGGAACGGCGGTGAAGTCTTAGCACCAATGTTCCTGCTCCTCTTTTTATCATGTGCATATATAAACTCAACCTTACACTACCTATGTCAGCATCTCACTGAGCACCTGCACGCCATATTAGCATGCAAATAGTCGGCCACTATATTAGACACACCGGTTTACTTGTACTAATGAGCCAATCACATGGCAGCAGAGCGCCTGCTTGGCAGTGTTGTAAAATAACAGAGTAGAAATACTTAGTTACTGTACTTCACATTGTTATTTATATTTCGAGCAACTTTTACAACTTTTACGTTTACTCCACTCCCCTAACTATCTTTGTTACTCTTACTACTAAATAAAATCTCAAGTACTTGATACTCAAGTACAGTAAATCTCATACAATTTAAGACTTTTACTTAAGTAACATTCTTAAAAAGTGACTTCAACTTCTACCAAAGTCATTTTATGGCAAGATACTTGTACTTTTACTTAAGGTTCTTTATACAAGGCTGCTTGGCAATTCACACCCCCCCCCCCCATACCAAATTCATCTTAGCGCCCCCATGAAGGCTTGGGCCGGTACTGCATGGCAGCAACTCAATGCATTTAGAGATGAGGACATCGTCAAGACATCCTGCTAAAGTTCAAACCGAGCATCAGAGTAAGAGAGAAACGTGATGCAACTCACTTTCAACATTGCACGGTTGGTGTATTTCCTGATCTGCTGAGATTTTCACATGCAACCATCTGCAGTGAACAAGAACACAAATATCCATTGAGCTGCAGCTTTATGGGTGAAAATGCCTTGATAGATAGATAGATAGATAGATAGATAGATAGATAGATAGATAGATAGATAGATAGATAGATAGTGGTTTGTTAACTTTCAGGTTATTTCAAGCAAAGTGTTAAAAGGAAAACAAAAACACTATAGGCCTATCACAGCCCTTGACGGCCCAGCTGCCCACACTGATCGCACGCAATGATCAATTATGCAATAGGTATGCTACTCGAGCTCATATTGCTCTTCTGGAGCAACAAAAACTACCAAAAGCAACCACAAATCACCTGCTTTGTTTGAATTTTAACTCATATATAGCTTTTTTTTATTATTATTATTTTAATTATTTAAACTTCTGGTTTTAAAGTCATTATTTTGGGGTTAATAAATAGTCACTGGCATACTCATGGAGTGGAGACCACTTACATTTAAATATGATTCTGTTTCAATAGAAAACCATAATTGAAATAAAGGCCACTCAAAAACACATCATATATATATGTATATATATATAAAGTATTGATCCTTTATTGAGCATGTAATTGTTTCTATTCTGGAGCCAAGTTTGCAATCTGTGCTTTTGGATGGGAGAGGAAAATTGGAAGAGGAATACTCAAACTCAAATCAATACAGTTTCCCTTGATTGAAACAATAATCATGTCAGTTGCAAACAGCATTAAGCAGGAACAGAGGGTGTACAGTTTTACGCTGTACATACATGCCACCAGGTGGACATAGCGTGCAACAGCGCCCTTTATTCTTAGTTCACTAAACAGGCCACAAGGCTTCTGGAGTTTACTGACATAGCTTTCATTTAGCTGTGGAAAATCGATTGGGTGCAAAAAAAGTCTGACATTCTCTTGTGAGACTGACAACAAGCCATATGTGTATGTCTTTAAATTGTCAGGTGAGGTTCTCTGGAGACAAAGTTGCAGAGAGATTGAGAGATTGTTGTTCTGTACAGCACTAAATACACTCAGCACAGAGGATAATACTTATTAATCTAAATATAGTCTGACTGTGAGCAGTGACACGTTCCTGATACAAATGCAGCCTAGTTTTCATCTGTTTAATGTTAAAAAAAAAAAGTTTCACGTCCCTCTTCTCATCTGCATCCTGTTGTGCTCGGTGTAGATTAAAATGATGAAAAAAAAACAAAGGAATAATTGTGTTGGATGTCTATTTTGGAACTGGGTTGAGTAAGTTGACGTTGATATATTTCAACTTCTAAAGGTTTTCTTTTGTTGTGTTTTTTTTATCTGAAAGTAAAAAAAAAAAAAAAAGATATTTCTGCACGAGTCCACTGACAATGTGCTGCTGTTGCTGACAGTCTTTCTGTGAGCGAGAGCAGCTTAGCTCTGAAGTACAAGAACCTGTCTTGTGATCAGGACACAGCAGGAGAACTGCAGAACACTGCTGTACACGTGTCAATCACCAGAAGGAGGGGTCAGACTGAGAGGAGAAACGACACCCCGTCGCCTCAGAAACCACATGTACCTGCCGCTGTCGTGCACCACGCCTATGGTTTCCTCTGTGTGAGCGCATTTCAATATGCAAAGAGGAGAAGAGCCGAGCTGCACGTACACATGTGCATGTAGATGGCAATCGTGCAGCAGGGAAAAGATGAAAAAAAACAACAACATTGAGAGTTGAAAACTCTGCAGGTCAAAAGCCTTTGATGTGAGTCTTGAAACAAGAGTTTCACCTGGAAAAATGTGATGATTTCAGGCGCCAATACCTGGCAACATCACAGGAACATGCTGCAGAAGGAAGACTTTATTAATCCAGTTTTAAATGTTCAGTGCACATATGGTTAGGATTAAAAAAAAAAAAAAAAATACAGATTATCCAACACATGCACTGCCACTCAGTCTCTGTACTAATACAACACTTCTTGGTGGCCTGGTTCTTGGAGTACAGTCTATATTAATAATAAATCTAAAGAAGAAAATATGGCTATGAGGAAATAAAACAAAGTCAGCCAGAGTCAAATATTATATATAACAGTGGATGAATTCTATGAGCCTGAGAGCTTGATCGTGTCCCCTCTCACACTTTAAGAGAAAATTACATAATCAACGACAGAGTGTTCAGCAAGATTGCAAATGGGAGAAGGAGAATACTGACAGCACTGCATATTAACACGATCATCATTCAGCGGTGGGACAGAGAGAGGAAACACAAGCAGTTTTGGACAACTGAGTATGTCCAATTTGGTCAAAAGTCCAACAGAGAGGCCACTGCTTTAGATTAGTACATGAATCATTGGTAAACGTTGCTCTTATGGCAGACGATGACACACGATAGAGCTGAACAATTCATTTTAATTAAATTTGATCTAAATCACAGTATTTGTTAAAGCCAAAATGTAACTAATCTTTGTCTTTTGCAGATCTGCACAAATATCACAATTCTTTTAAATGTGTTTTTCTAATGAAAGTGAGAATAATGATGTAAAAATGCAATTCCTGTCAAATTAATCGCAATTAGATATTTATTCAGAACCGTTCAGCCCCATATAGGCAGGTATATGTAGGTGTATTTCACTTTAGATGAGAGTATAACTTTTTTTGTTTTATAACATAATGCACTGGGAGTCGTCTCTTCTCCTGACAGGACATCAGCTGAAATCTTCCAATGAGGCCATTGCTGGTACGTGTTTCTATTTTGAGATACATGTAAGCTCACGGAAGAAGAAAAAAAAGCCAAAGTGCTAAATAATTGAACTGAAGACTCTTATCAGATCACTCACCGCTGCCTGAAATCATTAGGGATAGTCACCTTACAGCATGTCGTGATGTCACGGCATTACAGATGACTCATTATAGCAATGAGGGCAGGTCCAAATGGAGTCATACTTTTAATCCGTGTCATCTAAAGTGTGGTATGAATACATCAGCTTGGATCATGTCCATTATTACGGTAAGAGCAGGAACTTTTCCTGTCTCTGTTTTCTGAGTTAATGACAGCGTGCCACGGGTGGAATTGTCCAGTTTGGCCACTGTGCTGTCATAGCTGCAGATTGATGCTTAATAATTCATCACACAGCTCTTTTTATATCCTTTATAACTGACAGAGGCCACCTGTTTTTAAAGTGGTTTTGAAGGATAAAAAAAAAAAAGAAAAATGTTGTTTGTGGAGGTGCTAGATGAAACACATGGTGAAATAACTGTGACATAATGTAGTCTGCAGTGTTTACACTCCCCCTGAATTACACACACGTGTTGACATGCTCAGCAGAACACAGCAAACACTACAGGAAGTGTGGAAGATTATGTTAATTAATTAATAAATGAACAAACAAAGCACACTCATTCTGCTACATCTATACATCTCATGCTGAATATGTGGGATGATGACAAACCATAATTCTCCCCCTCCATCCTGGTGGTCCTGATGCTGCTACTGCCGCAGTTTCTTCCTGCTTCCTCTTTCTCGTCGCTCCTCTTCTTCGCTCTCTACGCTCACTTTCCTGCCAGTCTTCTTCTCAATAACATGCTCCCCCTTCACGGCCAAGCTCACTCTTTGAAGTTGTTGCGCTGCGGCACCACTTCAGGATAGTGCGCGTTCTGCTGCTGCTGTGTTGAGCTGTGCGGAGCCGAGCTGTGCTGAGAGCTATAGGTGCTGTCTGGCCAATGAGACTCAGCCAGGGGAAGCCGGCGCACATTCTGGCCCCGCCCACCCCTGCATGTGACGTCAGGTCCTAACTTATCCTCATCAGCCAACTTTTTTTTTTTTTTTATTGTATTATTTATTTCTCTGTTTACTAGAGGGAAACTATATTATTCAGCTGACTTCCACTGTTTGTGCTTAAAAACTTGCAATAGTATTTACAGAGCCGGTCCAAGAGAAAAAAAAAACATTTTAACATATAGGCCTATATATATATATATATATATATATATCTGTGCTAGATATATTTGGATATGTAAAGAGTGTCGAGCTTCAGTTTTCATTTTGGAGTTGTAAAAACTATATGCAACTTGAAAGACGGATTTCTGCTAGAATTTGGCAGTATTCAGTATACGGAAAAAATAGCATCGGTTCTACATGACGAGAGATAGCAGATACAGTTTTCCCTAAATGTTAGTCCTCAGGTTGGTCAGGAGGTGCAGAATAGTTGCTTTCCATGGTCTTAGGAACAGCATTTCACATACTACACCCGTGGGAGCAATTATTATTATTATGAATAAATAAATTGAACCTTCTTCCACTTAGATTTGAAGCATATAAACAAACACAATGTCAATGTTACAAATTTAGGATGACCCAAAAACCTTATTCCTTACCCCATAAATGCAGGGGTGTCAAACTTAAACGAACTGGAGCCAATGAGCGTCTAGTTTGGTCAATGCGGGGAAAAAAAGTGGGAAAAACTGTTCAGTTGGGGTTTGGCAATAGGAGCTTAAAATTATGTAAATATTCCAGGATGATATTGATATAAAGATATATTTGACAGAATTTCAAAGTAAAAGTGTTTGTCTTGATATGGAATTATGTATTACTTCACAATAATACCATATTTTTGATGCAAAATAAATCTCTTAATTTCAAAAACAGAGAAATAAATGTAAAATTAAGTGAATAACATTCACTAATTAAAACACCAAACAAGCTTATATATACTGTATGTGTAATTTAATGTTATACACTTAATGTGACAATTAAAACTATTTACTATTATAAAAAAAAATGCTGTATTTAGTATTAAAGTATTTTATTCTGTCTATATTCATACTGTGTTAAACAAATGGTTCATGGTTCATGTTTTCATTGTAACATGATATTGAGTGATGGCTAACATGTAATTGATTGGCTGCCAGTTTGACACCTCTGCATTAATAACTTTAATAACTAACCAAAATACAACCAAACGGGAACATTGTGTGGAAACCATGGTGCAACCACAGGAGAAAGTTTTTGGTTCCCTCAACATTTAGGGAACGTTAAGCTCCTACCTTACCCTGGAGGGAACGTTCCGTAAATATTAGTTTTTGGTTCGGTTGTAACTAATCTTAGGAGAGCGTTCTTTGAACGTTGGTAGGGATATTAATAGACAAAAACATAAAAATGAAAAATGCACAATGAGCTCGCAAAAGTCACAACTTTATTGCACCTTCATATTTAACTAGTATGGGTAAGAGCCACTTTCATTATGAAAGGTCTCCTCCTTGGTCAGAAAAGGTGGTGCAAAATATAGAACCATCGATGCAAACATGTGAACCTCCATTCACACTGGCAATTGCTCCTCTGAGTCGGTTCCAGAGTCACATCCTACAAACGCGTCCTACGGAAATTAGACAGCCATAGACTCTCACTTACTGTACACACTACAGTGACATAGGGACGTTCTTGCATGAGAACAAGACAAAACTCTCGTTTACACAAACGAACACACGCGTCTTCAGATAAATTCCCCAAGTGAACACCCACCAAGTGATCCACGTATTAGTAGCACATTAAAGATCTGTCTTTTCTTCTTTAAATTCTATATTTATAACATTAAATTCTAAACTGTTTTTTTTAATAGCCAATTCAAGGCAACATCTCTAGAATGAAAAGAAATGCAAAAGGGCAAATCTTTACAGCATTGGGAAGGGAAACCGGTAGCACAAGATGGACTGTACAGTCTTCTACACTGGCAAAGCTAGCTTTGTTTATGTCATTAAGTTTCTCTATACATTTGTGCCTGGAGAGGTGCGAGGTGATCCTATGGTTTCCACATCTGAAATACTTTGTATAAAAAGACTTTCTACAGGATGTACAGGATGCAACATGGTGGTCCATGATATGAAATGGAGGGGTGTGTGTGTGTGTGTGTCTGATGAAGGTGGGATACAGGATGACTGATTCCTGAGTCCTAGCCCAGTTTGTAGGTGACCGGCGTGAGCATCAGAAAATTGCATAGACATATAAGAGACAGGAGAACGTAAATAATTAGCATGTGGCAGTCCCATTTCAACACAGTGCCTGAAGTATAAAATGTAACCCTTTTTATTTGAGTACGTTGGTAAAGAAGTGTTTGCGGTGAGGGTCGGTACAGAGAATAGAAAGTTTAAAACCCCTTACACCGATTTCCGAAGTTTGGACTGAGGAGATGAGTTACAGTCGGACAGATAGTACGCCAGTACAGCGGAAAATAAGTGATCTTGTCCCATTTCCTCATACAACCACAACCACGTCTTCCCTGGGATTGCACTAATGTGTTGTGTCCACAAACAGCCATAATGTTTATACAAACTGTATGAACACAAATTCGTGGTCATAAATGTATCCGCATTAAGTCTGAATAAATCATCAAGTACATAACCAAGATAAAACCAAAACATTTGCTGTATTATACTTTCTTAAACATTAGACTATTTTAAACCCAAATTTCACCAACATGTGGGCAAAATTTGGTCCTGAGAAACAAACCACGAAAAAAAGATAAAAGGTATAACATAAAAAATAATTATAGTTTTATTATATACTGGCTTAGATCATTATAATTTAGTCCAATTTGTAGGCGCAGGTTTTCCAAAAAAAAAGGATCACTTTCAATGTGGATTATGAAGCGCAGAGTGTGTGTAAAGGCTTCAATTACAGTTTTGGATTAGCAGATTTTCTTTCTCATATACAGTATTATCATCATTCATATTAGCTCAGAGGACGTCAACAAACAGTAATTCATGTGTTCTGGCTGTTTTCTGTCAAATACTGAATTAATTAAAAAGTGCCACTACTGCCACTTACTGAGGCTTTTGGATTAAAAAGGGATGGATAATTTAAATTTGACACTGAAGTGGTGTAAAACTGTTGTCCTGCTTTTGGCTAATACCAATTCTTGAATAAAGGTCTGAAGTGGAGATTAAAAAAGTTAAAATAATTTGATTTGTTTAAAAAAAGAAAAAGAAAAAGAAAGAAAAAAAATAAGAAAAGAAAAAAAAGGAGAAAAGGGCTGTGAAGTTTGTTAAGTTTGGTATACAGTTTTGTCTCGATTTCCAGTTTGCACGACCTCATCAGCACTCTGAACTCTCAGCGACGGACACCAAAAACTCTCTTCCCTCCCGGTGTTACAGACCACTTGTTCTTCCGGTCTTGGATCTTCTGAAAGAGGCTGCTGCCACTCCTCCAACTTTCTCTTTTATAATTTTTAATTTTCTTCACCTGTGTATTAAAAAGAAAAAGAAAAAAGAGGAGAGGTTGGAGAGTGGAAAGAATGGGCAATGAGACCATTGGCGCTTTTCCCAGTTACAGTTCTAGCATTACTCGGCTCAACTCTACGCAGTTTGGGTATCAGGCACGTCGTTTTCCATTACTCCACAGTACCCCCTCAATGTGGGCGGGGCCGTCATAGCACGGCTAAACGAAACTAGAGACGAGCAAAGCAGTTGAACTGAATCGCTTCATTAAAAAGAGCAGCTCAGTACTTCCTGCACGACCAGATCACAGACGCTGTCTGACAGTCACTGAACTACAACTAAACTCAAATATGGCTGAACGGGTTGTGATGCGGCTCACAAACACTAAACACGCCAGACTGCTCTGTTAAATATTGAAATTTTAGACATGTCCCTGCTAAATGTGTTGTTTTCAGGATTCTTTTTAAGTCTTAACTGATCTACAGTTCATTGTTTAGTTTGATTCCCGTGTTGGTCGTCGCCCTCGACTCAGCTCGCCCGAAACCTTGCCAGAGCAGGTACTAAAGCGAGTACCAAGTACAAGGTACTCTCCCAGAAAAACGGAAAAGCAAAAGGTCATGCTACAACTGTATATTGGAAAAGCGCAAATGAGAAGTTGTATCTTATTTTTTTGTTGATTTTAAATCCTCACCTTTCCCCTGTCAAAGTCTTCATCCCACTCATCGATCACAGTGTCCCTCTTTGCATGGCGGATGTCTTCAATGGCATCTTTACTGACTGCAGACACCTCTCCATCCCAGCTGAGGACTAGATAGGACACACACAATTATAAACCCATCCGTCAACACAAGTTCCATGAAATAACACAGATTTGAATGTGCACAGACACCAAGTCTCACCGTTGGCTCCGTAAGCCTTGTCTGTGGCGTTCCTGAGCAGCTCCTCTACCACACCACTCGTCTTTTTTCCATCCCAGGCTACAGACACAGCAGGAGTCGGGGTGTTGTCTCCTAAAGCGCTTGCATCAGTTGCTGGAGCCTGGCTGCGTTTGTAGCCATCCTTGACTTGGCTGTCCCACACAACCACTTTAGCTGGATATGAAAAAACAATCATTTTTCTTTTTTAAATGTAGCCAAAGAATGAGCCAGACTATTTTCTTTTGTAAACCACTGAAATGAAAAGGTTGCAATGCCAAGGCGATTGTGTGTGGCATGGCAACAAGACCAAGTTGGTTTTCTGTATGTGCATGCAGGTCCACATCACATACCTGCACTTTGTTTGCCGTTCTCCATGGCGCTCTTTTTTGCAGGGGGCTCCCCCGTTTCACAATCATCATTTTGCCCACCGGGACTTCGCCTGCTCTCGTCCCACTGTCCCACATCTTCTTTTAGCCTCTTCTTCTTCATCTTTAATTTCTTTTTCAAAATGTTTGTATCTCCCGAATCATTCTGAACAACCGCAGCCTTCGTCTCAGAACTGCTGTTGGGGAAAAATTTAATTTTGCAGAGTTAATGAGCATTTTCGTACGAGTGCGTTCAGAGCTGGAATGAGACGCGTTGTCTGAACTTGACTTCAACTATTTAGAGGGTGGAGCAAATGTAACCCTTTCTAAAGAAAACATGCTATACGTCAGGTCATTTACAAACACTGAGAAACATGGGACATTTCTTCAATTTACCAATTTTACCTTTTTTATATGTATGTATATGTATTATTGCATGTGGTGGCTACATTGAGTCAGTTTTGAGTTGGTTGTTTCAGAAACATTGTGCTCTGGTTCATGAACTTCAAATCGAAGAAGTAAAAGACGATGAATGGACGTTTACATGTATAACTAACCTTTCTGTTGCAGAACATGCCGAGGTTGTGCACTGTAGAGCCTCCACCGGTTGCTTCTTCTTTTTCTTCTTCTTCCTCTTCAACAACAAAGTGTCTCTTCCCTCTTCATTATGATTTGACTCCAACTCCGTTGGAGTAGTGGAAGCTAATTGAGGCTTTTGCTTAGACTGTTCTGCTGCTGGATCGGATGATAGACTCCACATGCCGCCTTGACACCAGTCCTCCTCCTGCTGCTGCTTTGATGTGTCCAAATGAGATGGGACACCCTCCCGCTCCTTCACCTTCTCTTCATCATCAGTCTCCCTGTTCCGCTTTTTCTTTTTCTTCTTGTGCTTCTTTTCACTCACCGATTCCTCGAGGTTCGCCGTTATCCCGGCATCGGGGCACGTGGCTGGTTGTGTGTCACCTTCCACTTCAGAATGTCGTCGCTTCTTTTTCTTCTTCTTTTTGATGACATTTAGAGTCAAAGGGCTGCTGAGGTCTGGGTCTTGGACCATGGAGATGAGGTTGTTGGAAGACTTGGGGCTCTTTGGGCTGGGACTGTGAAGGCCATTGGTTTGGAGAGAAAGGCTGGAGTTTGGTTTTTGCAGTGTGGAGAGAGGGGATGGTTTCTGAGGGCTCTGCTGTTTGAAGGACCCACTTGAGTGGGCAAAACGTGATGACTGGACTTTAGGGGAATGGAATGGACCAGCTCTAGGGAGTGGATAAAAGATAACATGTTGATAAAAACACCTCCACGGTCACTTAATATGTACAAACTGAATGAACTATGTGATTTAGGGCTCACACGTCATACCTGTGAGTGTGAGAGGTTGAGGCAGAGGTGAGGGGATTAAGCTGATTTTGATGTGTGGTGTCACTGGACAGCTGGCATGACAAACGGGGCAGAGCATCAATGCTGCTCGGACTCCAGTTGCGAGCCTGCAGTTATCGACATAAATAAAAACTTGGTGGTCTAAAGAAAATAGCCATGAATGTAACAAAAATAAGGAAGAGAATCGAATAAGGAAAGGGGCGATTAAATATATGGCGTGAAAAGATGAAGGGAGGAAAACAAGGAGGAAAGGGTATGGCAGAGAAGAATTAGAAATGGTTAGAAAAAATAAACTTAAGGAAAAAGAAGACAGACTCTAAACAAGTGCTACCGTGTGGTTGATTAGACACATACACTGGAGATACAACACGTTAACATACAGCAGAAAATAAACTACAAAATGTGTACTTGCCTTAATTAAACTGCTAATTGAAATCAATGGTCATATTTGGGATTGCAGTGTGGAGTGGGAGCAACAGGAAACCAAAGTATCATGAGCTTGTACAAAGACAGGCAGTGGTGCTGCTGTGGATGGGAATGAAGTTCACCTTCTTGGCCGACAGGGCCAGTTTCTTGGCAGGTGGAGGTGACATGGTGCTGGTGGTTTCAGATGTGATGTTGCCGAGGGCTGGGGTTTTTATTTTCGCCGTCTTCGTCTCCTCTGTGCTCTGCGAGCGCTCCACACTCTTGGCTGGAGAAGCCAGGCCATTGGATCCTTTGCGAGGGGTGGAGGGCATCTCTCCTACTGGCGCACTCTTGGGAGACGCAGATTCCTGGCGGGAAACAAAGGCCACAGGGACAGTCTGGGGTTATGCTTTTGTGCTTCCATGTGAGGCCTGAAATGGCTGTGATACGTTTGCGTATTTCAGACACAAAAGGCTGTGCCACATTTTACACACAAAGGTTTGTACAGATGACTAGAAAATAAATAAAACGGCAATATAAAATGATGGTTCAGTATAGTCCTATATTACAGCAATATTTAGTTGGTATACAACAGTATTTCTGTCATGCATTAACTTTTCAAAGTAGGCTACAAATATACACCAAGCTGACACAATATTAACGCCGTCAGAATGACATTAGCGACGTAAATAAAAACATGGGTCATTAAGGCAAAAAGAAAGATGGAAACATTTTGGCTTACGTACCTTTGACTCTGAGGTGTCGGCAGAGGACGAGTCAGACAAAGACTTAAATGAGGTAGATGCAGCGATGCCTCTGCCCTCACCACCTTGCTTCTTGTCTCCCTCAGTTCTACTGACCCCGTTATTGGATGGGGTTGGTGTACTGCTACGGGACTGCGCTTGGCTCTGTGGAGACGGCTTCTTCAGCTTCTTGAAAGGTTCCTCGATGACCGTGGGTCCACCCGGGAGTTTCAGTGGGCCACTGGAGGAGGACGACCAGTTATGTCTGGGTTGTGGTTGAGTGTTCACACCATTCCTGGAAATGGGCAGGCCCAAACCACCATCCACAGACTGGATCTTACGCAGTTGTGCAGGCTCAAGTTTCTGTAAGAAGGTGGTGAAGTTGCACTAAAAATTGTATTTTCTGCCAGAATGTTTACACACTGTTAAACTGGGGCACATAATATACCATTTCACAAAACGCATACATTCAAACACCTTATACCTTTGTGATCTGTGGGGAGGAGAGAGGCCCATTCAAGTTGGACCTCTTGATCTGTTCAGATGATGCGCTGTTCTTGCCCTGATGCAACAGTCCCTGTTTGATGCTGTGTCCGTCTGCATTCTTCTTGGTTTCAGGGATCCTATGAAACCCAAACACACCGCTTTATTAAATGATATGTCCAAGAGGAACAGATAACATCTTCTTTGATCTCCTGCACGACTCCAGCCTTACCTCAGGTAAAACAGCACGTAGGCCTGCTGGTTTAAGACCACTTTAATGTTACTTGAGTGCACCATTGAATCGTTCATTTGGTACCATTGTCCGTTGCTGGCCTAAGAAAAAAAACATTTATGATAAAGATCACACAAGGCCCATCATCTCCTTTACATTCTGAAAGGTGAAAGCTGGACTATTAAAAAAGTGTCAAGTGGGCAGTCATATCAATAGCAGAGAAAGATTTTAGAGACATTAAAAACAGCCCGAGTCATTAGATCTCACCACACTTGCTAACAGCATGTTCATTTTCAGATTTAGTTGTGCAGTTTACATAAGTAACCCACATTTAAAATACAACTTGCCAACTTAGAACACTGCCAATTTTGCACATTAACTAGCAGAACTAATCAGCTGGGACTGGCTGCAGCAGCCTGCGTGACCCTCATGTGGAGGATAACACGATAGAAAACAAAGGAACGGGCAGAACTGCTTGAACGCAACAAAGATTTACCGGAGAGTTACAGCAATTAGTTGACATTAAATTGAACGCATCTAGGATGTTAATTAATGCAACTGAAGTCACATAATAGACTGAAATGCTGAAGCAACAGCCAACTACTACTAATAAATGAATGAAGCTCTTGAATAGCAGTTCAAAAAAGTAGATTGTTACTTTGCCATTAGTCCTTTTTTTTTATGTTTCTGCAAAACAAAGGGGAGTGTATCTAAAAATAAAAAAAAGTGCATTCTTACTTTGACATAGCAGTAGTAGTGGCCAGCGTGACAGCTGTATCCAGAGTGCACTAGAACAGCATAGAGGCCATACATAACCGGATCACCTGAGCTCTGAGACATGTAGGGCCGGATGTTCAGAAATTCTGGGTACCCAACATCCTGGGGGGAAAAAAAGATAAGAAAAACAGGAGGAAAGGTTAAATGCACTGAGAAATGAGAGCACTCTCAAACAGTTAAGTGTGTGGAAAAATCTGTTAACCTTAGTTATTTTGCCACCGCTGAAGTTAGCAAACCTCTTCAGTGACAGGGTCAGTACATTGGATGTCCGATGGACTGTGAAGCGCTTGGTTGCTGGCACTTTCTTTTTGCACCTGCAGAGGGGGGAAAAAAAAGAAAGAAATAGTTGTTATACATCATAGAAAATGATGTCTGTTGTGAACAAATGACTATATATTGAAAAGTATTCTTGATGTCCTGTTCATCTACTCGGTAAAGGTGGCACTCACTTAGCACACATGTAGGCATTCTCTCCACTCAACACATCAGGTTTAACAAACAGCTCCAAGGCTCGCACAATGTTTGCTGCTTGCTGAAAGACAAGAGGAGAAATCTGGTCAGCACTAATGACGTCTAGAGAAACAGTGACATATAACACACACAATGTTTTTTATGGAAATAACAGATCTTGTCTTGTTATACGTACTCGAATCTCCACGGCAATA
Source organism: Solea solea (assembly GCF_958295425.1). Taxonomy (NCBI): domain Eukaryota; kingdom Metazoa; phylum Chordata; class Actinopteri; order Pleuronectiformes; family Soleidae; genus Solea; species Solea solea. The sequence continues at coordinate 13,988,803 of NC_081149.1, forward strand.
TCCAGGTATGGGTCATATGTGTCAGACACACTTTTGCAAATAGAGCATTTCACTGAAAAAAAAAAAAAATAATTATGATGACTAACCAAAATCTGACACTTGTACGAGTCTATAAGCAATAAAAGTCCGTTTGTGCAACTGGCTCACATTGACGACTGCAAAAGGCTTCTGCTAAACGTCCTGTAAACACAAAATGACCAACAACTGCCTCTGACTATCAGATTGAATGTTTGGGAAAATACCTGCAATGAAAATATTCTAATTCATCATAAATATAAGTACAATTTAGGCTTAACTTATGATCATTTGCATTTGGACAGAATAAAATGTATTAAATGAAAAAGTAAAGAAATGAACCTGAAACTGATTTTAGACTGCTAGGAAATGTGAACGTGTATGAAACTGTGCAGTATCTGTAAAAGAAAGGGAAAATACCTCTTGACCTGAGGTAACCTCCAAAGATCTGGTGAACCAGCGTAGTGGCCTGGGTCTGTCTGTCGAGCCTATAGGCAGAGAGTAAATTAAGAAAAAAAATATGAAAACAATATTCAAACCAAACAGACATAACACTGAGGAGACAACAATTTAAAAAGTCTTACTTTGGGTAGCCATTGAGACAGGCTTTCTGCATGGCATCGATGGTGTACCGCAAAAACTCATGAGCATCCTCCTGGCTTCCGAAGCGAAAATGTCGGGCAATTTCTATGAATGACAGTGGATTTTCAGCTTAGTGCCATTTCCAGGTTTTCAACATGAAGAGGTTTGAAAACTTTAAGCGTCTTGTGACAAATACTCATGTTTATGTGTCAATAACAGGCAGATAATGATAACTGCAGGAGGTTCAGTAGAGAATCAGGGGATGTGCATTATTTACTGCAGAGGCCAATGATCATTACATTAAATCCAACCATTGCCTGCTCAAGTGTGATATTGCAGATAATACAGACAACAAAGAGGCATTACCCTTATTTAATCTTTGTTCCGCTAACAGTTATTTATTATCTACAATTACATTTCTGCAAAACAACACAATAAAAGGCACAATAAACCAAGTTTATTCAATTTATGAGCCGCGATGCAAGACTGAAGAAGGAGCCACACAGTTATGACTGGCTGGCAGTTTACTTTAAGTCTAAAAACAGATCATACTTGAATATTTTAGAATAACAGGTTATAATGGGATTTCAGCAATTAAAAGATATTTACGCACGGCATTCAGGAACATTTATAAAGCAATAATCAGTTACTGTACACATTCAAAGACTACTCTTTCATGGGTATTTCCAGTTTGCCCCTAATGTTGGTACCATACATGCAACTCAGACAAGCATTTCAATAATGAGCTAATAAAAAGCTCAAAGTCACTTAGTGACTTCTGCAGATTGACGTCTCATCTAAAAGTCTTGCATTAGAGCTAATGTAGCGCTAAACCCCCACTGTTATTTCCTAATGGAGAAAAGGGGAAAGTATGAAGTGGGAGAATTATAATGTGGTCATCACCACATTCCCGGCAGAGCATCCCTGCAGATTTATGACGATGAGTCTACACTGAGTGGGAAAATGGAGCAAGACACCTCGCACTAATGACCAGTTCAAGGCCCTTCTCTTGTGGAGGAGGAGAACAACATCCTGAAGATCTGGAGTCAGCTGACAGTAGACTGGAGTGTAAGGGGTTTTACTTTGTGAGTTACCCTAGGATTACAACATCAGTTGCAGTAAGCTCTTTTGATTTTTATGTGATGACATCGCACTGCAATTTTATCTATTCGGCGGACTTGCTGAGCACAGATGTCAAATTTACAGCACGTGCATTTACATTGTTCTAGCTGTGGTGGCACATTTCTAATTTGGCCACCGACTACATTAATATAGAGAGAAATTACAATATCAAAAGACATACAATGTGTTTGTAAGTCACGCTTTACAAAGGGGGGTTACATTTTTGTGCTAAAGCTTATCCTCTCAGCTGCCTGCAGTCACAAGGAGACAGAAAGGGCATTGGGGAGGGAAGTGGAGGGAGGGACAAAGCACCAGAAAGGAAAGAGGTGCAGGAGGAGGAGACTCGGTTGCAGTAACACACGAGGAAGTAGCAGGCCGGTTGGGAGGACTCCTGAGAGACTATCACACATTACCTAACCATGTCAATGTTTAACACGCATCTCATGCCTGCTCTCTACATGGTGCTCATTCATAAACTGCAGCTTCCCCACTCTATTTAAGTATTAGTTACTGGCTGTTGTCATAAGGGATAGTGTGCCTCTGGAAATAATCAACACCCCGAAAAAAAGGTGGCAGTGACACCTGACAAATCCTACACTGAGGCTCTACACAAAGCACATATTGCTCATAAACAAATCAGCGTTAGAGAGACGGTCAAATTCTTACTTTTCAGATCTCTGATGAAGGAGACAGGCTTGATGGCATTGCCTGTGTTGGCAAAAGCTTGGATGATATGGTTCTGCATGATACAGATCATACAAAAGCCAGACTGATGACCTGAAACACAGACAACATCATAAAAGAATCAGTCACGTGCAAATGAAAGTACATGGGTTATAGAAACACTGAGAAAAATCTATTTGCGTTTCAGTGCACTCCTAATCTCAAGTAGGTTCAGTATTCAGTTCAATTACTGAGAATACAGAAGCAAAATACCCACAATAATTTTTTTTTTTTTATTACAGTAAAACATATTTGATAACATTAAAAATTAATAAATCTTACATTCCCACATGCAAAGTCATGCTGATCATATCATGTTATATATTTACACAGATTTCAGACACCCCTCAGTTTTAAGGTGAAAGCTGAAATTAGTGCTGGGCAGTATGAACACATTTATATCACTGTATTTTTTAAACTATCAAAATGGTTTCAATGTATTTGTTTTTTTTTTTGTTTTTTTTTTTTAAACGTGCAAGTTCTCCAGCGAAAGAGAGAGTGCCGGAGTTTTGTGGGTGTCTGTTACCATAACTACACACATTCAAGGTGCTCTAAGGCTAAGTTCTCAGCTACCGTTCCATTTTCCAAAAACCGGTCTTGTGGTATAAGAAAAATCATATAACAAATAAATATTGGTTTGAATATATGTAGTATTTGTAATAAACTCAAAGGACTCAGATATTGGCTCTGATTACCAGCTTGTTTTGTTTTCTTCTTAATCTCCTTACAATCTATTGTCTCAAACACATTCGGAGCAGTGGCTGCTGTAGAAGCACCTCAATTACTGTAAGGTACTCGGTGGTACAGGGTCTTGTTGCACCAGAAATAATAAATAAATAAATAAATAAATAAATAAAAGAACAGAAAAAGTGTCTGTTTAACACATTCTATTCCCTCTTCCAACAAATCCATATCATTTTCACTGACAAACACTAAAACCTAAGCCTTGAACTATTGTTGAGAATATTTTGCCCCTCATCATATGAACAAAATAACAAGTTTTGATAAGTTGACAAATATGTTTCCTTTCCTGTGTTTATTCCTTTATAAACTTACCAGGCACCTGTAAAACTAAAAATCGTATTTCTATATTAAAAATGATCATAGCCTGAACATGTCAAAACCAGAACATGAAAAAATTAAAGCAGCTTCAATTTGTTCAATTTGTGTTTTCAGCTTCTTTTTCTTCTTCAACTGCTTTGGCATCAGTTAGCCACACACGTCTGCATGTATGCGTATAGATAATATCTTGCACATATATATGCTCATAGAGTAACAGTTAGGGTGGGTCAAAATAAAAAAAATGTTTAACTACAAACACTGTTTTAGCATTAGGATAAATTAAAATATGTGGGACACCAAGTGCTGTGAGACTGGAAGCACTGAAGAATATGAGTCAGGTACTTACAGGCTCGGCTATGCTCCTTTGAGAGTAAGTAGTTGGCAAGTGGTGGGGTGTATGTGAGACACTGCACGGTGGAGTTGAGGAAGCAGGTGTTTCCAAGGTTGTGGAGGCCGGCTCCCACCCTGTAGACACGCTCCCATTTGAGAGTAAGCTTGTTCCCTTGGAAGAGCATCTTCTGTGGTGCAGGGATCCCATCGCTCTGACCCCCAACAAAGTTCTCTGAGACTGAAAAAGTGTAGTCAGTTATGCAACACGAGTAAAAAAAATAAAAATAAATAAAAAACATGGGATGTGAGCTTTTAGGGTCAAAACCAAAGCACAAAGGGCAACATTGGGGGGGAAAGTCAGACAAACAAATCCTGCAAATTAACAGTTTGTTTTAAGAGCTTACCTTGCCTCTTAATCTGGGGAGGCTCTGTGGCCTTTTGGCCTGTGGCACCCTCATTCCTTGGATTGAGGATCACATACTTGTTCTTTAAGCTGTCCAGTTGATAAGAGAAACCTTTGCTAGCTGGCTCAAACTCGATCTTCTGCAAAAGAACCTTTTTGGCAGAAGAAGCCAACAATTTGTTGAGGTCACCCTCATCTCCGGTTTCCTTTCGGCCCGGTTTTAACGCCTCCTTGAGTTTATCCACTATCGGCATTGTTGGACCATCACTGCAGAGGAAGACAGACTGGGTGTCACTATTGTAAACCATTTGAACTGTCATTTCACATAAGGCAACACATAACCCCCCTATTTCCCCAAAGGGATCAAAATCATGCTCACATAATCACCCAACTCCTCTCAGTTCAAATTTTTTTGCCATTGTTAATAATCTGCAAGTTTTTCAAAATGTATTTTGGGGGATTTTTTAAGCCTTTACTTATTATTTAGGACAGACCACCTAAAAGACAAAAAGAGGGAAAAGTCTCACATTGAAGGTCTGGGGATTCTTATTTAAATAACTGGTCAATTATTGTTTATATAAGTTTACAACAAATACATTTTGTTGTCAAAAACTTGCACTAACATGTTTTTTATCCAAAAACTTTTAGTTTTTGATTAGCCTTATAATAAACATGTAGTTCATACATTTCTATTTAAAATATGTGGAGATGAAACACAAATTGGAGACAGATCATGAGTGAATTTGAGTTAATACATTCTGTGTATCATTTGGTATTTCTAAAGATGGTCATCGCCTATTGAAAAACCCATATTGGTCGACCTCTACTCACAGTACTAAGACTGTGTCTAAACATAAAAGGTGAAGAGGTACACCTACTTTCGATCAAATAAATATTGAATTAATCCCTCAACTAAGTGCCTATTACCACCAACATCTGCTTGTGTCTCAGTTGGTACCTCTCCAGGCCACATATCCTGACATGGCTCCACAAAAGCTTCAAGTGCATCTGAGGAGCCAGCTGGGTCTTGGCAGCTGTTCCGTTATGTAAGACAGCAAACATGGGGAACGGATGGAGGGGTACATGTAAGACTGGAGAGGCTGAACATTTAGAACACATGAGGTGTGAGCAGCTGTTACCATCTGCCAAGATAAATTCTTACACATATTCTATTGATTGAAAGGCAACAGCCTTTCCATTGTTATCTTTATTCTGTATGTGACATGTTTTGTTATACAAGATGAAAATGAGAATTCACAGGCAATATTAGCATTGGCTGTGTGTTATCCCTTTAAACCTAGTGGAACTGAGAGTACTGAAAGGGCCATTTAAATATAGATAATAGTGTGAGCACATTTCCACAGCAACCCTGTGCAAGAGTCAGCCCAATAAATGACTTCTGATGTGTGATTTTCTACAAAAGGCAGCAGGTTAGCAAAATATTATCAGTACTGACTGAGCCTTCATTCAGTCCCCCTTTGCCTTGGTTTAATCAGGATGTAGTCGAGGCGTCCCCCCCAACACAACAAACACTCATAAAAGTGTTACATCATGTAGATGTCACAGTACCACACGTAAAACACCATAAGCATGGAGTACCATGTGTTCATCCGAGTGGGAAGTGATGTTACGAGGAGAGAGAGAGAGACAGAGCGAGAGAGAGCGAGAGAGAGCGAGAGAGAGGGCTGAACATGCATTATATGCACAAGGGCACGCTGACCTTCATGTGATGCTGATACTGAGACAACTATGAACACAAAGCTCACAGCATCACAGCTAACTGCTACACCCGGCAGCTATGTTGATGTATTTAGCACGACACCGGTTTTTGATAGGATTATCATATCATTATGCTCATTTCAAAATGTATTTGTATATAAAATATCTCAACAGCTGCACACATACAGCTGGCTGCCTTTTTCAACTCCCCTCAATTATATATTGTAGCCCATGTATTGTGGGTTAAGGGTCACAATTTATCTGCCTTTCAACTCAACATAGCAGCAGCAGAGCAAGACCACCATTTTTTCAATGTACAATTCAGGGCAGCTGAGGGTCGACATATGTCAGATTTATCTTTTAAACTATTTTTTTCCTTGATCCGATAAAAATGTAAAACATTATTTATAACAAAAACAGATGCATAAAAATTGCAGTAAAATAAACATTTACTGAAAAGCACTTGTGGTATAGCACCACAATCTGCATTTTGTGTCTGCACTGCATTTTACTTCTCAAATCTCATCTCAAATAAGCCTTTGGGAGAAGATTAAATTCAAATGCACAAGTTCCTAACTAACACTGCATAATAGTCTAATACGAACAATCGATGTACATTGAGCTGGAACAAATAACCAACAAAAATAATTGATATGACAGTTAATATCTTGGATGTTTGTGTTATTGGATGTGCATGGAAACTGTTTTAAGAATTCTCTTAGGCTTTGGGTAAGTCAAAGTTAATAATATCATAATAATAAAAGCTGCAACTAACGATTGTTTCCATAATCAATTAATCTATTGGTTATTTTCTCCATGGATATTTATTTGGTCCAAACCTCAAAATGACAATAATCTCACATCTTCTTTTATCCACAAACCAAAATATACAAGTTTTAATGATTTATTTGTCAAATTACACAACAGAAAATATTCACATTTAAGCTGAGATGGTCGAATATCAGACAATTTCAATTAAATAGTTGACAATTTAGAAATGTATTAATAATCGATTAATCAAGCAACATACTGTCGATGAAAATTACACATCAACTCCGGATCATTACAGACAGATATAATTACACCTGGACGACAAAGTGGGGGACAAGTGATGATCTCCAGGACCTCAAAAAACATTCATTTTTAGACACAGGAACAAATGACACAGGAACAAATGAAACGGATGAGAATGACATAAATTCTAAACTGTTTTGTTGACACTGATGTTACTTGACCACGTCAGCAGCCAAAGAGTAAAGACTTCTCCCGCAGCGTGATGCTTTATTTATATGATAATCAAATCACTCGTGGAAAGGAAAATGCGAACGATGGACTTTAGGGGGAGCACCTGAAGGCAGCACCGTTATGCTGTCACTTCAAAAATCCCTCCGTCGCTATGAGTAATTTTACGAGTTGGCTTCCTGTTTTCGCTAGTTTTCACATATTTTGGTTAGACACAATCGTTTTGAACGACACACGGTCGCGGAGTCGCAGCCTCTTCCACACCAGCTGGACCCAACTGTTCGAGGCTAGTCGCCATAGCATACATGCTAGGTGGCTAATCTCCGCCACCGCTAACATCGAAATAAAGGGCTTGAAGTGCAGAGTTAAGACGTCGCCACTACCTCGATAAACATGAAATAATTTTCTGCTGCTGTTGCTACTACGTGTAATGTCATAGTTTGCCATTTTGGCGCTTGACAACAGCAGAGGCAATATAACCTGCGAGCTAACTTAACGTGGCGAGATCCTCCATCCTGGCTCAATGCTGCAATGTGGGTTAGCATCTCAGAGTCCGAGTGGCTAACATTTCCTCACAACAGCCGCATCGTACCTGCTTTTGTTCAATAATCGCCCCCGTCATCATAGACATTCACGCGTACACGTGACACGTATTTCCACGCGGAGTTTGTTCGCTCACCTTTCGCTCAGTCGACCAAAATCGTGAACAGTGAGTTAGCTCTGCTCCTTCAGCTGTAACTCTCGGGTCTGGTATTATCGCCCATGCTGCATTAACAGAGGGCGGCGCCGAAAATGACAGACAGCGATGAAGCACCAACCAGGGAGTAGGTCCCGCCCTCGCTACCATAACCAGCCAATCAGCGCGTGAACTAACGCAGCTCTGTCGGGAAAGAAGCACACGTGACTTGCAGCCAGAGATGTGTTTACCATTGATATGATCGACGAGTAAAAAATGTAGGAAAATGATCAATATACCAACATCTGTCACTGTGTTTTACACACGTACTGTATGTTTACATGTCAACGACACTGTGCTGAGGTGAAGCTGCCACACGCCCGCCATGAAATATATATAAAAACACATGTTAATTTCACGACTGTTGCTGTTGCTGAGTGAACCAAATATTACAATTAAACTAAATTAAACTTAAACACGCGAGGATTGCGTCTATATTAAATAAACCGTTCCATGCATGACCATGTAATACAACAGCAGCTGCTCATGTACAATGACAGAAAAAAAGTTTAGTGTAAATTGATGTCAGATAAATACATCTTTCACTGCTCAAAATTATTCATACACAGTGATTGTGTGGCATGCTGCTTGACATCATGTTTGATAAGTTGCTCATAATTGAACATGTGGAGGAATGTCAGTGAATGTCACACGCTGTTGTTTCCACTAGTCGGCAGCAGATTGCTGTTGTAGTGTCTTTCCTTGTCCTTGCCTGCGTAAAGCCAAGTAAATCCTAGTTTAAAAGAAAATAAATAAATAAAAGCCAAAAATAACACCAAATACAATCATTTACTGCACCTTTTTTTACCCATCTCCATTGCTTTTCATGACCACTCCCTTGACCACGTTTCCCTTTAAATTATTTAAAATAAAGGAAGTACTCTGCAGTTATGTTATGTACACTTAGTGTTTTCTGATTTTATTTGTTCTTGTCAAGGTTGTGTGGTCTGCTTGTTATAGAACATCTTTTTGTGGCATTCAAGTGAATGATGTGAGTTATGATTCTGCTGCAGCTGGGTCAATCCTAAATTGGAGGACATTTTGGCTTCAAAATGTTTAAAATAAAACCTTTTTTTTCCAATTTCCTGTTAGGAGACAAGAGCTGTAATACTGTATATGAAATACAAAAGGGAGGATTAAACACTCTATTTTCATGAAGACAATATATGATAGATCTGATAATTGGTTCAAATCCTATTAAGGATTGTTATGTTTGCATGGCTGGCGTAAGAGTGTGACCACATTAGACACAACTTACATAAACAAAGGCAAAAAGTTGCACAACACAGAGATTCACAGAATTGTTTCTCTTGAGCATGTAAGGAAATCCCAGATGCTGAATTGTAATGCATATCCCTTAATTTCAATTGAGGGCAAGGTGGTTTATAAGAAAGTGCTTTAGATTTTGAGGTAGAGACTTTAGAAAGTGCTGAATTCATAAGACTGATAAATAGGAAAAACAATATCCTGCAACCAAAAAATAAAGTGTTTTCAGCTTTACCACAGTGCCTTCTTAATCAGAGGAAAATAAAACAAGTTGCACTGAGATGACTTTATTCATTGCATTCATTGTTCTCATTGCTCTGTAGCATTGAGTTAAACATCTTTATGGTCAAGGCAATTTTCTTCGCCATTCTTGCACCAGGCACAAGACTTGTCACTCTTCATGGTACAAGTATAGTCTTTGGTTGACTTTCCAAAGAGCTTCCTCTCTGTTGCTTCATCACCCCACAGGCACTCCGCTGAGCTGCTGGCGGCACAGGGCGCAGTGGAGCAGTAAGTGAACTGAACAGTAGAGATGGGACCAACATCAGTCACTGGATTTACAACATGTCATGCATCTTTCAAGATTAATTTACAACCTATTTTAAGGCAGATTTTTGTTGAACTTGCTCCTACCTTGCAACCACAGCCCTGTTCATAGTTGTAAACCACACCCTCCCTCTGGCTGTCAGTCAACTTATCCCACAGCATGGCCCAATCGCAGAGGTAGACATTCATCCTAATCCCGCTCACTGAGCCTAAAGTGAAGAGAGAGGCAATTAGATCATGTGAAAAGCCTGCCCTAAAGTAACAGCATCAAAATCACATTTTATGTTTCTGTAATGGTTAATACACCAGTATGTAGAAGCAAATTTATATTTATATTTATATAAATATTATTGTTAAAAAAAAAAAAAAGGGAAACAAATAGTAAAGCACATTATTATCTCTTGATTAACATGTCAAATTATAGTCATTTTGTTTTATTCCTGAACAGAAAAAAATGTTGGCTCAAATGTGGGTCATAAAAAGGTGGTCAGTTAGTTATTTTTAGTTTTAAACATGTTTTGAAAGATTTCTAAAACACATCTCGTTTTTACGACAGGTGATCTAATGAATCTGTTAGGCACTGTACATTTTTACGCTGATATGGTTAGTGAGGTGGTTACATTATACCTGAGAGGAGATATTCCGTGTTAGTTTTCAGTCTCACCCCACACCCTGCAGAGGAGGAAGCAGTATGGATTTCATCAATTTGAGCGCACGTCCCTTTGAACGTCTGAAAATTTAAAAAGAGATAATGAAACAAATGAATATAATAACTGGGTGTACATACCCACATCCATGTAGAAACTACTTATTTAAAAAAAAACAAGAACATACCTTGAGCCGTTTGACGTACCCAAATGCGCTGAAGTTTCCATGCATTGTTATTCCAACCCTGAGCTTTCCATCTATGGTTGCCTTCATAACTGGAGGAGAAAACACATACATTTATCATTGTATTAGATATCAATGAGTGAAACACCATTGTCACACTGAAACTGATCTATATCTGGGTCTCTGGCTGAAGCCCTGCCCAGGTTTGGCATGCTGTAGGTGGTGTGTGCCAGGTGCTGGGCAGACAGAGTCTCATGAGCTGCCTGCTCCCAGACTCCTGGACTAAGCCATCCATCACTTTGAAATAATATAAAGAGACCTAAAAACAGACAATAATGTGATGGTGTTGCACATGAACTCTGAAACATCTGCATTCAAGCAATTTAATCAATAATCAGTGTAATCCAAAATTGGCTAATATTTTTGCCAGAATGCTTCCATTAAAAAAAGTCCGACTGGAATCGTTCAAGGTAGCAGACTCTGTCCTCGTTGAAGGACTTCATAAATATAGCAACTGTTTGTCCTTATACAGTGAATACCTTAATCATGTTTACTGGACTGGATATATAAGCTGATCACTTCCTATAGTTAAATGCTTTGTTTCACAAGTAAAGGGAAGCAGGAGACATCTAATCTTCTAGTTGCAAATGCATAGGGCAGGCCCTGGATAAGACCAAACAATTAATGTTTCACTCGATAAAGTACAAACATGTGTGTTGTGATGGGAAAAAGACATACTATGTAAATGTATGTATATATATATATATATATAAAAATGTGATATCATGTAAAATGTGAAATGTGATGTATTATTATTATATATGTATATGTCTATGTATATGTATATGTATATATATATATATATATATATATATATATATATACATATATATCAGTCATTATAGAGGTCTCAACTTGAGCCTCAAAGCAGCCATCGAGAAGTCAACTCTCCAGTGGTTTCTTCACCTAACACTGCCATGAAAATCGATGGATTTGAATCAGAGAGTTTCTGTGTGCACGCCACACTCACTCGAATGACCACCAGTTTGTTTGTTTGTTTCAGGAAATTTTAAGGATAATCAAAACAAGTATAAATAATATTGAAAGGAACGCTCATCAGTAACAACGATGAAGTGGATACTTATTTTAGTATAGTACTATTTAATAATAGTTATGGTTGAAGCGATAAAAAATTCCATTAATAAATTTATCAACAGATGAGAGAGCAATTTTCATCCTCCTCCTCACCCTTATAATTGCATAATTGTATGCATGAGAGTACACCAAGTTTGCTTACAGATTATTTGTCCAAATTTCAAACCTATAATTATAAGAAGAAGAAGAAACGAAAGTGTATTTCTTTCATGTGTTTGGAAGTCTTAGAAATATTAGCTTCTCGTTATGTTGTTTCCCTTTTCAATATCAGCTGTGGAAGCATTTGTTAAGTGGATATTAAGGAGGATATTATTATTATTATTTTTCTATTTGGCTGTTTACATACTGTACAAAACATTTCAGTTAGAATGTTACCTGGAGAAAAGTATGGGGAAAAAGATATATATATATATATATATATATATACATACAGCATTGGTAATTATCAAAATAATTTTTTATCTTTAACATAAATTATATTTTAATGCTAAAGATATAATTATTATTGTTGTCCAAGATTTTTCAAATTTACTGTTTTACAAAAAAACAAACAAACACATATGCCCAGAAAAAAATAGTAACGCACATTATTATTTCTTGATTAAGATGTCAAATTATAGTGATTCCTGTGTATAGTGATATAGTCATTTCTGAACAGAACAAATAGCTGTAGTGGTTGAATGCTTTGTGCTTGATTCATTTGTGACTTTATTGTTTGCCAAATAAATAAAAATAACATTTTGTAAAAAAAACAAAAAACATTTACACAGGTGGTCTAATACATTTGTTAAGCACTATATTTATATATATATGTATATACATATATATACACCCACACACTTAGTGACATACATAGTTATACTTGGTTATTATTTCTGAATGTTATCATCTTACCCACGTCTGCGCTGCAGAATTGCTCCTGAGGATGTCTCCTTAAGCAGCTGCATGTTTCTGCAACTTCAGCCTGCCAAACACAGAGGATGGCGAGCGTGATAAGACAGGTGTGGACTGTCCAGGTCATCTTTGTTTAAGTCACTGTCCCCGGGCTTCAACAGAGTAAAGGACAAATTCACGGATGTATACGGTGTCACAGAGAGCTGGAGATTCCTGCAGGTGTCTGCGAACTTTTACTCTGGCGTTTCTCCTCGACTTTATTCACACAGCTGCAGCAGACTCCGCCCCCCCCCCCCCCCCCCCGTGGACTTTCAGCCAATAAGGGAGCAGGGGCAGTAGCAGTGTGGAGGCTAGGACCTGCCCAAGTTTACACATCCACCCACAAAACCCTCTGTGACAGGCAGCTCTGGTGACGCATGAAGCAGGACTGAAGAATTGTTATAGAACCTTGGTTCTCAAACTGTGGTATGTGTACCAACGGTGGTACGTGAGCTTCCTCAGGTAGCACTCGGAGTAAAATCCGAAATCCTGTTCTACTGTATAAACCGGGGTATGTGATCGGAGTGGAGCTAGAAAGGTGCGTAGAGAATGGAACAAATAACAAAATAATGATAATAATAATAATAGAATAGATTAGAGTCACATTATCTCCAAGGTATCTCCAACAGTTTGGGATTTTTCATTACTTTACTTTTAGTTTTCATTTTTTGTAAACACTTAGTTTTAGTTTTGTTTTTATTACTTTTTAATGTTAACTACATTATGAAGTGGGGCCACACGGTGGTGTAGTGGTTAGCACTCTCGCCTTGCAGCGAGAAGACCCGGGTTCGAGCCCCGGTTGGAACAAGGGCCTTTCTGCATGGAGTTTGCATGTTCTCCCCGTGTGTGCGTGGGTTCTCTCCGGGTTCTCCGGCTTCCTCCCACAGTCCAAAAACATGCAATGTGGGGATAGGTAAATTGAACACTCTAAATTGACCATAGGAGTGAGTGTGAGAGTGAATGGTTGTTTGTCTCTATCTGTGTGTGGCCCTGCGATGGACTGGCGAACTGTCGCCCGATGTAGCTGAGATTGGCACAGCACCCCCGCGACCCTCTGGTGGAGGATAAAGCGGTAGATGATGACTGACTGACTGACTGACATTATGAAGTAAATCTAAACTGATACAGCTGTTGTCGGCTCGGATACCTTCTCTTCATGTGGTTGTTGACGATTACTAGAGAAAATGCACCAATGTCAGTATCTAATGTTGTTTTAGGTTTTGTTTTGCCATGTATGTTCTGTTTATGTCTATTGTCAGTTTAATCGATTAATGTCACTAACCTGCACATATACTGTCTTTGATATTGTTGTCCATGTCTCTCTACATGTCAACATGTCCCACCTACATGTCCTAGATACTGGACAGGACAGGGTAAATAAAATTGTAATATTAGTATTTGTCATAAGAACCCAGCCAGCTGACTTTGCTCGACCTATATACACCACTGTATTTTAACGTTGGTGATAATGGTGTCACTTTGAGAGCTAATGAAATTGTAATTAATTTACTAAACATCTCTTGTAGATGAGTCGGTCATTCATTAAAAAAATGACATTAACTGTAAGATGTGGCTGTAAAATGACTAGCTACATTAAGCACAAATTGCCTCTTGTCGTCACGGTTTATAATGGGTTTTTTTTGGGTCAGGATAGTTTGCCATCTCTAAAAATTGTCTCTCCCTATAGAAAGTCCTAATCCATAGTCCTTAGCGTGAAAATCAACTTTCTGAAGAGCTCACATGTGACCTTAAGCAAAACAATAAAAACACACGTGACAAGTCACACAGGTGGACAGGAAGAAAACAAAATGAGGACATGACGTCATTTTAATTGAGGTGCATCTTATTAAGGCGTATCTTATTATCTTTATGAGGACATTTTGTAATCACATTGTTAGTTAATTACTCTTTAGTTCTTGTCATGCACAAACAGCTATGACGGGATGATGAAGGACGGGCTTGTGTGTTTAGTATCACCACAAATGTTTGGTGTTTCATGACAGAATTATACTTATCTATTGATAAAAAGGAAAAGAAATCACAGATGCTGAATTGTGATGCATATCCCTTTATTTCAATTGAAAGCAAGGCGGTTTATAAGAAAGTGCTTTAGATTGTGGGGTAGAGGCTTTAGAAAGCGCTGAATTAAAATGTGTTCAATCAGAGGAAAATAAAATAAGTAACACTGAGATGACTTTATTTATTGCATTTGTCTTCTGATCACTCTGTGGCATAGTGGCAGAGTTAAGCAACAATGCAATCTTTTCCGCCGTTCTTGCACCAGGCACAAGACTTGTCACTCTTCATGGTACAAGTATAGCCTATGGTCCGTTTTCCAAAGAGCTTTATCTCTGTCGGTTCATTACCCCACAGACACTCCGCTGAGCTGCGGGCGGCACAGGGCCAAGAGTAGCAGTGAGTGATCTGAACAGGAGAGCAGAGATGGGACCAACATCAGTCGCTGGATTTACAACATGTCATGCATCTTTAGAGATTCATTTACAACCTATTTTGTGTCAGATTCTTGTTGAACTTGCTCCTACCTTGCAACCACAGCCCTGTTCATACTGGGAGACCACGCCCTCCCTCTGGCTGTCAGTCAACGTATCCCACTGTCTGACTAAACCGCAGGAGCTGACATGCAGCCTCCCGTCCAGAAATGAGCCTAAAGTGAAGAGAGAGGCAATTAGATCATGTGAAAACTGATGAAATTGCACATATGCAGTGCTTTTATTAGACCACCACCCAGTTAGTGAGGTGGTTATATTATACCTGAGAGGAGATATTCCGTGTTATACTTCAGAGTTATCCCACACAGAGAGGAGGTGGTGAACGTATAGATGGTATGAATTTTAATGCAGTTCCCTTTGAATGACTGAAAAGTTAAACACAAGATAATAAAACAAATGAATATAATAACGGTGTATATTTCCACATATATGTAGAAACTACTTATTTCAAAAAATAAGAATGTACCTTGAGCTCTTCGATGTTGTACCCTTTCAAGCTTAGGCTTCCATGCTTAGCTCTTACAACCTTGAGCCCTCCAAGTACTTTTGCCTTCAAAACTGGAGGAGAAAACACACACATTTATCATTGTATTAGAAATCAACGAGTGAAACACCATTGTCACACTAAAACTGATCTATATCTGGGTCTCTGGCCAAAGTCCTGCCCAGGTTTGGCATGCTGTAGGTGGTGTCTATCTGTCTATCTGTCTATCTATCGATCGATCGATCGATCTATCTATCTATCTATCTATCTATCTATCTATCTATCTATCTATCTATCTATCTATCTATCTATCTATCTATCTATCTATCTATCTATCTATCTATCCATCCATCCATCCATCCATCCATCCATCCATCCATCCATCCATCCATCTATCTAATAGAAAAAGACTTAAAATTAGACAATAATATGATGATGTTGCACATGCACTATTTGGGAAACATCAAGCAATTAAATCATTAATCAATGTAATCCAAAACAAGCTAATATTTGTGACCAGAGAGGACAGAGTATCTTGCATCTATCTCGGCTTGCGTTGTCCATACTTCTATCGTAAACGTCACTGTTGACTACCATACTACATACAGTACAGTGTTTTATGAATTGTGTTTGTCTGAGGCGAAACCCAATCTCACCTAAGGCACCAAAATACTTAAGGCCGGCCCTGGATATGACCAAGCAATTGATGTTAATCTCAACAATTAAGTGAATCAAAATATTGGAACCAAAAACACGCGCGTTGTGATCACACCGCTATGATCGGGGAGTCTTTCACCAGTCTACAAATACTTGCAGCCATGCAAACTCAACCTAAACAAAGTGCATCCAGAGTGGACTTTAACAGGTTCTTCTTGTAGAAGAGGGAAACCATTTGAAATGACTGGATATACAAGTGGATACACTGCTGTGTGGAGAGAGACCTTTAACATAAGGTTTTGTATTTCAGCCACTTTCTGCAAGTTTCGTATGATATCAGTTTACATTATAGAGGCCAAAGCAGCCATTGAGAAGATGCGGTTTCTTCACCCAATTATTAATTATAGTATAGTACTATATAATAATTGTTATGGTTGAAGCGATTACAAATGGCACAAGAAAATGTATCAGCCAATAATTACAGAGTCATTTTCATTCTCCTCCTCACCCTATAATTGTATGAATGAGAGTACCAAGTTTGTTTACAGATTCTTTATGCAAATGTCAAACCTATAATTATATATATATTATATTATAAAGAGGAAGAAACCAAAGTGTATTTCTTAAAGCGGCCAGCCAACGAGAGCTTTCCCACTGTCTTGTGATTGGCCGGCTACCTGGAAGTGATGTAATTGGCACGTCAGCTCTCAGACCCGCAGCTCCCCCTCTGGAAAGGCAGATACACCGCTAGCAATTATCAAAACATTGAGTAATGCCGTAATCGCTTACGCATTTGATCCGGAGTCTGACCCAGAGTCAAACGAAAGACTGCTGCAGGACGCCTGTAGCTTGGATTACGTTGTGGTTACAGAGATGATAAACACACATGCAAATGAAACACGAGCGTAGCGTGTAGCTTAGCCTGTAGCCGGCTATCGCTAATGCTAAACGACAAAACAAGCGCACAAAGACAGTTAAACACGTATTGTTGGCACTGCTCCTTCCTTTAGGTGAAGCTCGGTGCTGTGTCCTGCTTTATATTGCTACTTCCAACCTTAGAAGAAGAAGAACTACTCTTGTTGCAGCTGCCGAGCGTATCGGTTGTATGGCGCTCAGCAGCTACAACAAGAGTAGTTCTTCTTCTATGGTTGAAAGTACGTCACTGGATGTGCCCGAACTCTAGTGCCCGGACTAGGAGGCGCTGCTGTTTAGAGGAGTGGTGAAATTCGCCAGTGACGTAACTAGTCAACGGAAGTGCCGTTCCGCTTCGTAGAACTCAGGAAAACAATCAAACCCTGCTCTTTCAGCAGTGGCTGAACTGATTTTTATAGACTTTTAGGGTTTCATAAACGAGGTAATGACGCAGATTCACTCAAAAATGCAGCGTAAATTGGAACTTTCGGGCTATGGCATCTTTAAAAAAAAAATTGTTTCTCTTGATGTTGTTTCCATTTTCGCTGGGAGCTGTGGAATCATTTGTTAAGTGATATTAAAGCAGATATTAATGTTTTTTTATACGTGGATAATGCAGTTTACATGCGGTACAAAACATTTCAGTTAGACTGTTACCTGAGAGGAAGTTCAATACTGTATAAATACACAGTGCTTGACAACTGTATTAGGCCACCACCCAATGTAAGGTTTATGCCACAGCTGCCCTACATTAACAGCATTGGTAAGTAGTAAAATCATCTGTTTTTACGCTTCTGTGATGGTTA
This sequence comes from Solea solea, assembly GCF_958295425.1. Taxonomy (NCBI): domain Eukaryota; kingdom Metazoa; phylum Chordata; class Actinopteri; order Pleuronectiformes; family Soleidae; genus Solea; species Solea solea. The sequence goes on from NC_081149.1 coordinate 14,006,837, forward strand.
ATACACCAGATATGTAGAAGCTCTTTAAGTTTTAATGCTTAGGTATAATTATTTTTGTTATTGTTGTTCAAATGCATTGTTTTACCATAGTAAAGCATGTGATTATGTCTTGATCAAGATGTCAAATTATAGTGATTTACTTGCATTCCTGAACAGAAAATGTAGTTTAAGTGGTTGAATGCTTTTATGCTTGATTCATTTTTGACTTCTCAGAGAAGAAGCCCAGGGAGAATCTGGGTATAAAAAATAACAATAACATTTTTAGTTGAAAAAAAAAAGCATGTATAAGCACTGTATACATACATGCTTATACTTGGTTATTATTTATGAATGTTATCAACTTACCCACGTCTGCGGAGCAGAATTGCTCCTGAGGATGTCTCATGCAGCGGCATGTTTCTGCTACTTCAGCCTGCCAAACACAGAGGATGGCGAGCGTGATAAGACACGTGTGGACTGTCCAGGTCATCTCTGTTTAGGTCACTGTCCCCGGGCTTCAACAGAGTACGGGACAAACTCACGGATGTACACGGCGTCACAGAGAGCTGGAGATTCCCGCAGGTGTCTACGAACTTCTATCCTGGCGTCTCGCGTCTCCTCGCTGTTATTCCCGCAGCAGCAGACTCCGCCCCGGACTTTCAGCCAATAAGGGAGCAGGAGCAGCAGCAGCAGCGTCTTTTGTCCCAATTTATCCTTAAATACTAATCCATAGTCCTTAGCCTGAAAATCAAGTTTCCGATGAGCTCATATCAAAACATGTGACCTATTGCAAAGCAATACAAACCAGTGCTGAAAAACGAGTCACACTGGTTAACTGGGTTAAAACAAAAATGAGAACACAATGTCTTTTTAATTCAGGTGCATTAAGACCTTATTATCTTTATTAAGACATCATTTTGTAATCAAATTGTTAGACAATTACTCTTTAGTTCTTGTCAAGCACAAATGGCTATGACAGGATGATGAATCATCAAACATTTTTGGATAGGTTTTATATGACACACCCACAGAGGAGACACACATGTATTGTCCTCTATATGTGAGGACTGAGACATTTCCTTACATTTAAAATCCAATCTAATCCAGTTGTATTTATAAATACCACAGTGTAGACCAATATGCAGTACATACAGTACACAACAACAATAAGAGGGCTAATGAGGGCTAAAAGACACGCAAAAAGAAACCAATTAAGATAAACCTTCTTTTTTTTTCAATTTTCTGTTAGATGCTCATCAATAATAAAACTTTCTTCCTGAATAACCACTTGATTCAAATTAAATGAAATAAACATTAAGATGATATTTCCTGAGTTTTCAATATTGGCATGTGTCACTTTAATTTTTTCAGTATGTTTTTTTTTGCTTCAACACACTGGGCATATAATTACTTAAACTCTTTAAAAGGGAAACTGGCCCTTTATGATTATTTTTGATGTCATGTGACATCTATACAACATTTTTATGCTTCACGATTCGAGTGACCCTGCAATAAAATGGGTTCTTTCAGTCCGTGCACAACACAAGATGAGCCGGTTGAAATTTTGTTTTGTTATAAAAGGTGTTGCATCTCAAAAGGGTTATCATGAATATGATAGCTCTGATAATTGCTTCAAATCATATTAAGGATTACAGAAAACAGTTACCAAAGCATGCGATATGTTCACATGACAGGCATCAGAGTGTGATTACATTAGACACATCTTACATAAACAGCATATCCCTTTATTTCAATTAAGAGCAAGGCGATTTATAAGTGCTTTAGATTTTGGGGTAGAGGCTTTAGAAAGCCATTTTTATAAATAAAATGTTTTCAATCAGAGGAAAGTACAATAAGTTACACTGAGATGACTTTATTTATTGCATTTGTGTTCTGATCACTCTGTGGCACAGTGCTAGAGTTAAGCGTCTTTAAGGTCAATGCAATTTTTCCCGCCGTTCTTGCACCAGGCACAAGACTTGTCACTCTTCATGGTACAAGTATAGCCTGTGGTCCGTTTTCCAAAGAGCTTTGTCTCTGTCGCTTCATCACCCCACAGACACTCCGCTGAGCTGCTGGCGGTACAGGCCGAAGAGTAGCAGTGAGTGATCTGAACAGGAGAGCAGAGATGGGACCAACATCAGCCACTGGATATACAACATGTCATGCATCTTTAGAGATTCATTTACAACCTATGTTGTGGCAGATTGTTGTTGAACTTGCTCCTACCTTGCAACCACAGCCCAGTTCATAGTTGGAGACCACACCCTCCCTCTCGCTGTCAGTCAACTTATCCCACTGTTTGACAAAATCGCAGGAGCTGACATGCATCCTCCCGTCCCGCAATGAGCCTTAAGTGAAGAGAGAGGATATTGGAGCATGTGAAAACTGATGAAATTGCACATATACAGTGATACATTTATTAGACCACCAACCAAAGCCACAGCCTGCACTAAATCAACAGCATCGAAATCACATTTTATGTTTCTGTAATGGTTAATACACCAGTATGTAGAAGCTAAAATATAATTATTATTGTTATTCCATGAATTTTACCAAAAAAAACAGGAATAAAATAGTAAAGTACATTATTATTTCCTGGTTAAGATGTCAAATTATAGTTATATACTTGCATTCCTGAACCGAAAAAAATAGTTTTAGTGGTTGAATGCTATGCTTGATTTCTGACTTGTGACGGCTCAAATGTGGGTTATAAAAAGGTGAAGTCAGTTCAAGTCTTGTTATTTTTAGTTTCAAGGCACTGTACATCTTACTATGATGTGGTTACATTATACCTGAGAGGAGATATTCCGTGTTATAGTTCAGAGTTATCCCACACGAGGCAGAGGAGGGATGAGTGTAGATGGTATTGATTTCAATGCAGTTCCCTCTGAACGACTGAAAAGTGAAACAGAGATAATAAAACAAATGAATACAGTAACTGGGTGTACATAACCACATCCATGCAGAAATTTCAAAAAATAAGAATGTACCTTGAGCTGTTTGATGTGGTACCCTTTTATGCTGGAGTTTCCATGACTAGTTATTCCAACCTTGAGCCCTCCAAGTACTTTTGCCTTCATAACTGGAGGAGAAAACACACACATTTATCATTATATTAGAAATCAACAAGTGAAACTATCTATCTATCTATCTATCTATCTATCTATCTATCTATCTATCACAGTGGATAATATAAATTTGAAATAATAGAAAAAAACTGGAAAAGGTCTGGGAAACACCTGCATTCAAGCAATTGAATCAATAATCAATGTAATCCAAAATGAGCTAATATGTTTGACCAGAATGTTTCCACTAGTCTAAGGACATAATGTTGTTATATACTGTGTTCAACTCTAGTTGAAGGCCTTCATAAATATAACAACAGTATGTCCTTATACACAGTTAATACCTGAAGCATGTTTACTGGACTGGACGCGAGCTGATCACTTCTTATAGAATTGCTTTGTTTCACAGGTAAAGGGAAGCAGGAAACATCTAGTCTTCTAGGTGCTCAAACAATAAACAGTTTACTTTATTTAAGTATTGTGGTCGTGATAGCCCTTAAAAAAAGCAAAGAAGAAAGCAAATGTCATGTAATTGCAGGGTATATCCTTTAATTTTCTGTACATTTTCTATAAAAGGGGGAGGGGTCAGGGACAAGAAGTGTGAGGCCGGTTGGACCAGAGGGTTTGGAACGCTTGTACTTGCGACGCAGACGTGGACGAACATAGCAGTAGGCAAAATTAGAATGCAGTAGCTGGTGTTTGACCAGAGAGGGCAGAGTATTTTTTTTTTGAAAATGTTGCATGTGCTGTCCATACTTCTATTGTAAACATCACTGTTGACTACCATACTATATACAGTATTTTATGAGTTTTGTTTGTCTGAGGCGTTACTTAAAACTGTGTTGCTGCTAGAATTTGAGTTTTCTGGCGGAATCCTCTGTTTCGGTATGTAAGCAAAGTTCTTTTTGTTTTTTAAGAAAAACAAAAACAACAAAAACAAAAAACAGGTTGTTGCTCTCCGGGGCTGCAGCTGGATTCTACTCAGTGCAGCAGTATGAACCTTGAAGTACCCACAGTCACTCCCAGCTCTTCAGTGCGCTTTCATTACGATTACCGTAAATGTTAGTAGATTCGCGCACTAGAAAAAACGTGCGGCTGATTTGACCAGGCGAACGCGAACCACGAATTTGGCTGTAAAAAGTTGAATTCAGTTTTTTTTTAACGTTTTTATAACAGGTGGTCTGATACATTTGTTAAGCACTGTATATACATACATGCTCACTCACTCACTGACATACATGCTTATACTTGCTTATTATTTAGGAATGTTATCAACTTACCTATGTCTGCGCTGCAGAATTGCTCCTGAGGATGTCTCAATGCGCAGCGGCATGTTTCTGCTACTTCAGCCTGCCAAACACAGAGGATGGCGAGCGTGATAAGACACGTGTGGACTGTCCAGGTCATCTTTGTTTAAGTCACTGTCCCCGCGCTTCAACAGAGTAAAGGACCAATTCACGGATGTAAACGGTGTCACAGAGAGCTGGAGATTCCTGCAGGTGTCTACGAACTTTTACGCTGGCGATTCGCGTCTCCTCGACTTTATTCCCACAGCTGCAGCAGACTCCGCCCCCCCCCCGTGGACTTTCAGCCAATGAGGGAGCAGGAGCAGCAGCAGTGTGGAGGTCAGGACCTAAATTAAACAAATAATAAAATAATGATAACAATAATAATAATATATTAGAGTCACATTATCTCCAAGGTTATAACAGTTTGGGATGAATGAATGTCGCTAACCTGCACATATACTGTCTGTGCTATTGTTGTCCATGTCTCTCTACATGTCAACATGTCCCACCCACATGTCCTAGATACTGCACAGGACAGGGTAAATACAATTGTAATATGCAGTATTTGTCATAAGAACCCAGCAAAAGATGCCAGCTGACTTGGCTCAACCTATTTACACCGCTGTATTTTAACGTTGGTGATAATGGTGTCACTTTGAGAGCTACATTTCTTTTTCACACGGTACTTGCTACATGCTACTAATTCATTTACTAAACATCTCTTGTAGATGATTCGGTCATTACGATATTAGATGTTACACATGTGGTTGTAAAGTGACTAGCTACGTGAAGCACAAATTGTCTTTTGTCACAATTTATCCTTAAGTCCTAATCCATAGTCCTTGGCCTGAAAATCCACTTTCCGATGAGCTCACATCAAAACATGTGACCTTTAGCGAAGCAATAAAAACACATGCGGAAAACGAGTCACACAGGTGAACAGGGTTCAAACAGAAATGACGACACAATGTCTTTTTAATTGAGGTGCATCAATACCTTATTATCTTTATTAGGATGCCATTTTGTAATCAAATTGTTAGACAATTACTCTTTAGTTCTTGTCATGCACAAATAGCTATGACAGGATGATGGACGGGCTTGTGTGTTTAGTATCATCAAACATTTTTGGATAGGTTAAATATGGCACACCCACACGAAGAGAGACATTTAATGTCCTGAGACATTTCCTTACTTAAATAACTTTAAAGATGATATTTTCTGACTTTTCTATATTGGCATGTCCCACTTTCATTTTTTCAGTATGTATTTTCAAATATTTGCTTTAACACACTGTGCATATAATTACTTAAACTCTTTAAAGCAGCGGTTCTCAAACTTTTCCTGTTGGACCCCCCTTTGGAGGAAGTCATTTCCCACAATGTGCCAAGTATAACATTTATTGAATCAATATTAGAAGAAACGTTTCACTTTTCTTTCAATAATCTGTTGTGCAAATAACAGTTTTTCTTTAGCAATACCAATAACCTCAATATTGCTTCGTGAGAAAGCGATTTTCAAATAAAAATATGAAATGTTATAACTATTATAGTGTCATTTTTGTCAACAAAGAATACTTTAACAATATCCCTAATTTGCTGTGCAAATATTAAAAGAAATTGTTTCAGCAATACAAATGCCAATGTTTTGAGACACAACACACAGAGAGGTCTTTGGTGGCATTTTTTCATATTGGGTTTTGGTCGTTGTGAATCATTGATCCGCTCGGCTGACGTTGGCTTGTTGTTAGTTTCCGAAACATTGCACAGTTTTGACTGAGCTTTTCATCTATTGATAAAAAGGAAAAGAAATCACAGATGCTGAATTGTGATGCATATCCCTTTATTTCAATTAAGAGCAAGGCGATTTATAAGAAAGTGCTTTAGATTTTGGGGTAGAGGCTTTAGAAAGTGCTGAATTCATAAGACTGATAAATAGGGAAAAAAATGTCCTGCAACCAAAAAATAAATAAAATGTTTTCAATCAGAGCAAAGTAAAATAAGTTACACAGAGATGACTTTAATTATTGCATTTGTGTTCTGATCACTCTGTGGCATAGTGCTAGAGTTAAGCGTCTTTAAGGTCAATGCAATTTTTTCCACCGTTCTTGCACCAGGCACAAGACTTGTCACTCTTCATGGTACAAGTATAGTCTGTGGTCCGTATTCCAAAGAGCGTTGTCTCTGTCGCTTCATCACCCCACAGACACTCCGCTGAGGTGCTGGCGGCACAGGGCGAAGAGTAGCAGTGAACGATCTGAACAGGAGAGCAGAGATGGGACCAACATCAGCCGCTGGATTTACAACATGTCATGCATCTTTAGAGATTCATTTACAACCTATGTTGTGGCAGATTGTTGTTGAACTTGCTCCTACCTTGCAACCACAGCCCAGTTCATAGTTGGAGACCACACCCTCCCTCTCGCTGTCAGTCAACTTATCCCACTGTTTGACAAAACCGCAGGAGTTGACATGCATCTTCCCATCCCGCAATGAGCCTAAGGTGAAGAGAGAGGATATTTGAGCATGTGAAAACTGATGAAATTGCACATATACACAGTGATACATTTATTAGACCACCAACCAAAGCCACAGCCTGCACTAAATTAATAGCATCAAAATCACACTTTATGTTTCTGTAATGGTTAATAAACCAATATGTAGAAGCTAAAATATAATTATTATTGTTATTCCATGAATTTTACAAAAAAAAACAGGAATAAAATAGTAAAGCACATTATTATTTCTTGGTTAAGATGTCAAATTATAGTTATACACTTGCATTCCTGAACAGAAAAAATAGTTTTAGTGGTTGAATGCTATGCTTGATTTCTGACTTGTGACGTCTCAAATGTGGGTTATAAAAAGGTGAAGTCAGTTTGTTATTTTTTAGTTTCAAACATGTCTCGGAAAGATTTCTAAAACACATCTGGTTTTTATGACAGGTGGTCTAATGAATCTGTTAGGCACTGTACATTTTACACTAATGTGGTTACATTATACCTGAGAGGAGATATTCGGTGTTAGACTTCAGAGTTATCCCACACATAGAGGAGGAGGGATTAGTGGAGACGGTATTGATTTTAGTGCATTTCCCTTTGAACATCTGAAAATGGAAATAGCGATAATAAAACAAATGAATACAGTACCTAGGTGTACATAACCACATCCATGTAGAAACTATTTCAAAAAATAAGAACGTACCTTGAGCTGTTTGATGTTGTACTCTTTAATGCGGAATCTTCCATGCTTAGTTTTTCCAACCTTGATCTCTCCAAGTACTTTTGCCTTCATAACTGGAGGAGAAAACACACACATTTATCATTGCATTCTATCTATCTATCTATCTATCTATCTATCTATCTATCAATCACAGTGGTTAATATCACTTTGAAATAATAGAAAAAGACTGTAAAAGGTCCGGGAAACACCTGCATTCAAGCAATTGAATCAATAATCAATGTAATCCAAAATGAGCTAATATGTTTGCTTTGTATGAAGTATTGTGGTCATGATAGCCGTTAAAAAAGCAAAGAAAAAAGCAAATGTCATGTAATTGCAGGGTCTGTCCTTTCATTTACTGGTGGTCAGCCTGTGAATGAGAAAAACTAAACTACAAATTTTAAATCCAACTCCTCTGTTTATCCCCACCATAATGCACTTTTTTTTTTTTAAAACGGCACTTTCAATTTGTGTATAGCCTGCAGCCTCTCATCTACCTCATGTTTCCTGATTAAATGAATGCAAATTTTGCAAAATAGCTTTGGATTACTAGAATAGGGGTAGTGTTTTTGAAAAATTGTGCTTCCCAACCTCAGTTTCCCCTGACTTGAGATACATCTTCATTCTTTTCTTTGTTACCTGCCCACCAGTGACACTTGGTCCTGTTAGCGTTCTGGGAATGAGGTCCCGTCCCCGTATACGAGTGGGTCTAAAAAGTGCGGAATTAGTGTTGCACTTTCAAGCCTCGGACCAAGTGTCACTGGTGGGCACGTAACCCGTAAATAGAATGACGATATTTCTTGACTCAGGGGAAACTGAGGTCGGGAAGCACAATTTTTCAAAAATACTACTCCTATTCTATTAATACAAAGCTAAATGCAAATCAGTGAAGCATACCTTTAAGTATGTCACAATATTAAAACCAAAAACATGCATGTTGTGATCAGGGAGTCTTTAACCAGTCTACAAATAGTCAGAGCCATGCAAACTCAACCTAAACAAAGTGCATCCAGAGTTGACTTTAACAGGTTCTTCTTGTACAAGAGAAATGAATGAAATGACTGGATATACCAATGGGTTTCTGGTTTATGTACTGGTTAACACACCAGATATGTAGACGCTCTTTAAGCGAATTTATATTTTTAATGCTAAAGTATAATTATTATTGTTTTCAAATGTATAGTTTTAGCAAAAAAAAAAAAAAAGCCACGCTAACTGTGCTCTAAATACATTTCACTTTAAAGCGCTACTGCTCCAATGAGCTAGCAGCTTAAGTAAAAACTAACCCGATAACAGGTTTGACGAGTGGGTTACTTCAACGTAACACACAAAATAAATATATAATACAGCCTCACTTCCAAGGTTATTTAACTAAAGCATCACAATAGAAGCTAACCAACGCACGCTAGCCAGGTGGCTAAAAAAATTGTTTCAGTGGTTGAATGTTTTTATGCTTGATTAATTTCTGACTTCTCAGAGAAGAAGCACAGTGAGAAAAGTTGAATTCAGTTTTTGTTTATGTTTTTATAACAGGTGGTCTGATAAATTAGTTAAGCACTGTATATACATATATATAGATGCTCACTCACTCACTGTCATACATAGACTTGCTTATTATTTATGTTGAGTCAACTTACCTATGCCTGCGCTGCAGAACTGCTCCTGAGGAAGCCTCCATATGCAGCGGCATGTTTCTGCTACTTCAGCCTGCCAAACACAGAGGATGGCGAGCGTGATGAGACACGTGTGGACTGTCCAGGTCATCTTTGTTTAAGTCACTGTCCCCGGGCTTCAACAGAGTAAGGGACCAATTCACGGATGTATACGGTGTCACAGAGACCTGAAGATTCCTGCAGGTGTCCTCTGATACCTCCTCGGATTTATTCCCGCATGTCGCAGCAGACTCCGCCCCCCTTCGTGGACGTTCAGTCAATGAGGGAGCAGCAGGAGCAGCAGGAGCAGGAGCAACAGTGTACTGGTCAGGACCATAGATGGTTAGGACCTGCCCAAGTTTACTCAGCCACCCACAATAACCCTCTGACACAGGCAGCTCTGGTGACGCATGAAGCTGGACTTAAGAATTGTATAGGGCCTTGGTTCTCAAACTGTGGTACGTGAGCATCCTCCGGTGGTACATGGAGGACAATCAGAAATACTGTTCTACTGTATAAACCTGGGTATGTGATCGGAGTGGAGCTAGAAAAGTACCTTAAGAATGAAACAAATAACAAAATAATGACATTATTTTTACTATTTATTATTATTATTTACATTATCTCCAAGGTTATAATAGTTGGGGGGTTTTCATTAGTTTTTATTTAGTTTTAATTAGTTTTAAGAGTGGGTTTGCTATTTCTAGTTTCTTTTTTTTTAATTAGTTTTAGTGTTACATTATAACTTCATTACAGCTCTTGTAGATGATTCTGTCATTCTTTAAAGAAATGATTTTAGCTGTTACACATGTGGCTGTAAAATGACTAGCTACATTAAGCACAAATTGTCTCTTGTCATGATTTATATTGGGGTTTTTTTTTCAGTTCAGGATAGTTTGCCATCTTTGAAAGTGTCACTCCCTCTTTATCCATAGTCCTTAGCCTGAAAATCAACTTTCCATGAGTTCACATCAAAACATGTGACCTTTAGCGAAACAATAAAAATGAGGACACAACGTCATTTTAATTGAGGTGTATTAGGTTCTTATTATCATTACGATCATTATTAGACAATTACTCTTTAGTTCTTGTCATGCAAGATAAGCTATGATGGGATGATGAAGGACATGGGCTTGTGTGTTTTGTAATTAGGTCCTTGTGATTGAAGAATTTGCAGAGGTCATCAAACATTTTTGTATATGTTAAATATGGCACACGAAGAGACACACATTTATTGTCCTCTATATGTGAGGACTGAGACATTTCCTTACATTTAAAATCCAACCTAATCCCATTTTAATTATAAAGCACATTTTTGAACTACAGCGTGGACCAAAGTGCAGTACATGCAGTAAAAATCAACAATAAGAGAGGGCTGATAAGGGCTAAAAGACACACACATAGAAGCCAATAAAAGAAGCATCTAAAATCTATCATACAAAAGAAAGATAAGCACATACATTTTGACAGGCTACATTTGGAATTCAAAAGTCCTTTTTTCAGACTTCCCTCTAAAGCCACGCCTCCAGAGCACAGGAACGCACAAAACAAACACGGATTCACGAGCACTGCGTAGCATCGGTAGCTTTCGGTACTTTCCGTTGGATACTTGACAACTTGATGATGAAAAACAACAAATACTAAAAAGTTCACAAAGACATAAAGTTAACTTACACCGGTTCCCGTAGAAACAAAGCCACCGTGTCATCACTTTTCAGCCCTTTCTGTCGCCACTGTTCAAACGCAGCACCGATGTTCACTCTGGTCTTGGATCGCTCCGCATCAACCTTTTTCTTGGCAGTAGCTTTCCCAAAAAACGTCTTTCGTTTGCGACCAACACATCTTTTCTGCCATCACGTTGCTGCAAGTTACACTCTAGTTGGATTTAGCATAAGCTCTAGCGTTCTTCTTCTGAGCATGAAGAGGAGTACACGCATAGTGCCATTACTTACCATTAAAGTAAGTAATGACACTTTAATAAAGCGCCATTACTTACTGACAATAGTTAAAGTTAAATTACTCACATATTCTTATCACCAGACCTGGCGTACAATATAAACAGCCAATTCATTGGTAACAATTGGGTCACGAAGAGGATTTTAAGCAATACAGTAAAAAAAACTCCCACCCTACCTTTAATAACTAATAAACTTGTTCAAATGTGTAATACAAGACTAAGTAAGTAAATATCATCACACACCCACTTTATGTGGTGCATCATTGAGCTGCTTGTTCATTCATTCATTGTCAGTGACCTGAAAATACCTCGCTGAGACTGGCACGACTGGTTCAAGACGACGGAAAGGCAACAGTAACTGATGTGGGAGGAACATGCACAAGACCAAAACAACAAACACTGAAGCAGGAGAGCGTGATGCCACACTCAGTGCCACTCCTACCACTTAATTGTGTGTCCTTCCGTTTACTGCTGTTGAGGTGTGTGTGTCCTCTAATTATCACCGTGAGGACATTTGATTCTTTAAAATAAATCACAATTGTGCTTTCAACGTGGTACTTCTCATGTCAGAATAATTATGAAGGGACAATAAAGGACAGGTGTGTGTGTCTGGCCTAATTACACTAATGGAAAGCTCACGATGATATAGGACTCTTTGCTTTTGAACGTTTGCAATGAGATTATTTCTAGGGAGCAAATGAAATATCGATTCAGTCATTCGAAAATATGATTTTTTATTGTTTGAATAAACACTTGTTCTTTGCACTCACTGATTTGTTCTTTGCACTTAAAATTATTATTTTTCGGATGTCGACGGGGAAAACGTGGGGAACGAGTTCCAGACGGACAGCGACTCACCAAGCGTGTGACTACTTCCGGTCCATTGAGTTGTCGCTCCAAAAGTCAGGAGCCAATCAGCAGGCAGCTTCCTAAGGCCCGCCCATGGTCAGAATTGCAAATAAAAACAACGGCACAAAGAAGAAATCAGGGAACGCAAAGAAAAAGTGTATTTTCAAACAATAATATACAATATGTTTGAGTGATTAAATTGTTGCTGAGTAAAAAGTGGGGTACTTTGTCCAAATAACATCTGCCCACATGTACATCAAAAGCCCATTTATTGTTACTTATTATGCCTGTTTAGTTGGCATAAAAACTGAAGGCGCTTTTCCACCACACGTTTGCGGTACGGCTTGAATTTTTTTGCTTTTCCGTTGGTGCCTGGTGCCTTTTTTCCGTACCTGCTCTGGCGAGTTTCCAAGCGAGCTGAGCCGATACCATGTGTGACGTCGACAGACTGCCGGCCTGTGGAAAAGCGGCATTTCAACCAACTTTAAGTTTACGTGATTACTCACATATTCTTATAACCAGACCTGGTGTACAACATTAACAGCTATAACTTAGGATAAGACACAAACTAGGAGCCTTTCAAGATTCTCTCACTAGATACCAAGGCGTCAGGCACCTGGATACACTATCTCAAGGCTTAGTAACTTATGGCGTGTTTCCAACGGCTCGACTCGACTCAACTCCGTATGGCACGGCACGGCACGGCACGGTTATTTTGCGCTTCCACTAGTGATGGTACCTGGTACGTTTTTTAGCACCTGCTCTGGCGAGGTTCCAAGCGAGCTGAGGCGATACCGTTCGTGATGTCAACAGACTGCCGTCCACTGATCGGGTCGGATTGCAGTCACAGGAAGATCAAACCGAACAATGCCGAAACTGTACATCAGTTTAAAAGACTTAACAATCCTCCAAACGTGGGTTCATCTCCAACATTACCAGGGAAATGTCTAAAATCAGACAGAGTCTGCGCTCCGGTCATGGAGGAAGTAATGAACAAATATTTTTAATGAACTGATTCTAATGATTCAGTTACACTGAAAACAACTGCTTTACAAGTGACTAATCACTCGTTTGTGCGTGTCGCGTGTAAAACGAAGTCACAAAGTCAGTTTCATGCGGCCGTGCAGTGATGACTCCGCCCACGTTGAGTTAGTACCATTTTTGTAGTGGAAAACCAACATAAACTGTTGCTCATCACTACTTCAGAGGTTCCATCATTGTTCATCTCACCTGATCATCAAAATTCTGTGTAACAATAGTGACAGTACATCAGTATTTTGGTTGATCCATTTTGATGCGGAAATCAAGTTTTCATCATGGTCTTGCCATTGTTTTAAAACAATGAGTTTGTGCCTCAAAAGTAATGGAAGCTTTTCATAATAATAATAATAATAATAATAATAATATCTACCTTTGGAAAAACAGGGGCAGAGAGCATGTCAGCACACCTCGGGGCATTGTTCCAATGAAGCAATTATACACACCCAGTAACTTCCTGCAACTGTACTAAAACAATGCGGAACAATTAATGGTGTTAATGAGTGGTGAATTGGGAGAAATGACGTTATGACATGAAAATTAATCCAGTCTGGTGACATTTCTCTACAGCATACGGGTTCCACTCCTCCGCCAAAGAAAGCAACATTATGCTTTAGTGTAAAGCATAATTCAAATTCATCAATTATCTCCCGTCCCACGTATAATTAAAACAGAGCAGAGAGAGAGAGAGAGAACTAGAGAAGTAACTAGGACACCACGTTTAACATCAAATCTGTGGTGACTAAAGCCATCGTGTTGGTCATTCATTCATTTTAATCTGAAATTCCAGCAGCGGGATTAGGGAAAATTTCCACATCGTTCGAAATGTTGCACGCCCGCATGACTCGTCACAAAACGACGAAACCTGATCAACAACACCGGTGTTGGGTGTGGGCCAGAAAGGAAGTGACTCTTTGATCTTTGAGTGGAAAATATACTTTTTCTGCAATTTACCAAACTGTCCAAACAGTCGTCGTCCGTCACACTGAGGTACTTAGTGATGTGGTGGGCTCTGCTCAGATCCTCTCCTCTTCCGTGTACATTCGCCACCACAAAGTCAAAAAGGGGATTGGCCTAAACCTCAAAATGACAGACTTTCAAGACCAGAAGTGCCCAGAAAGGCAGATAAAAAATGTCATTGTGGGAACTGGTGGGCACTGTGGCAGTGACCAACATCCCTTTTTGAGCTGACCGCCGTCTAGCTGCTCCACCGTCCATCCCTGTGGCATGTTGACCCCTATTCACATTATATTGGAGAGAATGAGCGGTACCAAACGCCAGTAAGGAGGAAGAACACATTCTGGATTCCCATGTGAGGAAAACACTTAAAATAAGGATGTTCGTCGCCAGAATTGATGGGTTTTTGTCAACAACATTTCTAATGAAATGAAACTTTGTTATTTGCGGGCTAAATGTCACAACTCGAGAGACGTCACATGTCTGCGTCCTGTTTCCACAAAGAGGAACTGAGGGGACTGAGGTTCTGGGGGGGGGAATACACTGTATTCATTAAGATACAACAACATGAGTCCATGGGCTGCCATCTTTATTGAAAAGAGAAACATAATGTATGAAAATGACACTATTGACACTGGTGTCAAACCATTTTAACCATTTATTAAACACTAGAAATCACATTTGTTGTTTGTTTTTCTTTTTAATACGAGGTGATGAGAAGTTGATCCACAACCTGAAGATCATGGTTTGTGGATTTTAGCGGTGTAAGGAAATGTCTCAGTCCTCACACATAGAGGACAATAAATGTGTGTGTGCGTGTGTGTCATATTTGTGTAGCCTATCCAACATCTTTGATGAGCTCGCCAATTTCTTTAATCATGAGAACCTAATTACTAAACACACAAACCCATGTTCTTCATCATCCTGTCGTAGCTATTGATGTGTGATGATTTGATCACAAAATGTCCTCGTGAAGATAATAATATAGTGATGCAGGTTCTGAATGAGCATTTGCATATTCCTACAGATTTGTAAACATCACTGCACATATAGAGGTCAGCGGTAGAGATTTTTATTGGCACTGGTGTCGACACAATGTCACAAGTTTTCAGAGTCATTTCCTCCACAGTGCTCTCCCTCCATGACTGCATGTCTGCGGGGCAGCCCTTCAAAAGAGGAACAGTGTGAACAGCAAGTTAGCGATGTGCTATTTGACCTTTTCAACCCCTCAGACTTCTACGCACATTGTTTTCACCGTTTGACACCAGTGTCAACACAATCCAGGTCAGCTTCTTTGTAATTTTTCATACATTATGTCTCTATTATTCTCCACTGTTCCCACGTGCTCACTAATGTATAAAATAACATCAATATGTGTATTTGCAAATCTGTAGGAATATGCAAATTATTCAGAACCTGCATCAGTGTATTATTATCTTCATGAGGACATTTTTTAAACAAATCATGAGACAATTACTCTTTGGTTCTTGTCATACAAGAATAGCTTTGACAGGATGTTGAAGAACATGGGTTTGTGTGTTTAGTAATTAGATAAATTGGCATGGCCATCAAACATTTGGATAGATGCGATTGATTTTGGCAGCGGACGGACTCATGTTGATGTATCTTAAAAGCACTGCTTGGAAACAGTGTTCATAAACCCACAGAGGTATGTTCAGACTTGTGGGGGTTAATTATTTACAACAATTACAACAACAGCAACAATGACAATCAAGTCGGTTATTACACTCACAGAAAACCAGCCTCGCCTGTGGAGACATACCTGAACGTTCACTCCTGATGAACACGTTCGTTTACAATGAGCTTACAGTCTTACTGTTGGGTTTGAAGCCACAGCCCAACATGAGTGGAAGTGAAGGAGTCACCTTTAAATACACAGAGATCACGTTCTCTTTAAGCCTAATCAATCACCTCGGTTCATGTCACGTGTTGCCGCAGTCACAGACGTGACGATTCTTTTATTTCATCTTAACTTTTGTGTGTTATCCTATTGAAGATGTACAGTAAAGTGACCTTGAGTGTTTCAAAGGCGCTTACAAATAAAATGTATTATTATTATTATCATTAATAAAGGAACCCCAACCTTGTTAAAAAGTAACTTTTACTCTAAGTGCATTTAACAAGTTACTCTTTTACAATACATTTTTAGACTAGTACATTTACTTGTAATTTTTTTTTATTAAAATAGTGGTACTTTTTTACTTGAGTAGAATATTTCAGTGCTCTTTCCACCTCTGCTCGTGACGGACTAATTGGGTCTTTTAAAATACATTTTTTAAATAAATGCAGACACACAGAAAACAATTGAGAGACTGTTTTATTTCTCATTTTAAAAAGCAGGTAACGATATCAAGTGCTTCAAATCGCTGAATCAATGCAGAAGTGTGAGAACATATTTAGATACACAGACCATGTTGATTACAAGCAACAGAGTGATCATATGGAAGGATTCATCAGGCTACGATATACTCTGGTCTCACTACAAAGCGGTAGGTGTACTTGTTGTCAGGACAGGGATAGGAAAGACCAACGGTCGAATTTTCACTGATATAGCCCACGTTGTCCTTGAAACCCTGGACCTCACAGATGTACTTGCCTTGGCACATCAGCAGAAGACGATTGTGAAAGATAACTTTGTACCTACTGTAGTCGCTCTGGGGTATCATCCTCACCATGGGGAGGGACTTGCAGCGCAGCCCTTGGTTTGAACATTGATACTGACTCGTGAAGATGCCTAACCCCCAGCCAGCCTTTTTACCCTGAAAGATCAGGCTGTTGTGGATAGGTGTGCTGAATGTTCTGGTTTGATGATTAGAGGTAACAGCAATGCTCCATGGATCTGTGTAGAGCCTTGGCTGGTAATCCTCATCAGTGTTGTCAAACTTTGGGTTGGACATAAGGTTGCTCAAGAGCAGAACATTAAACTGGAATGCTTTCAACATGTTGTCATGATATAGTTTTTGATGAGTGCTGTAAAGGGAGGAGTTGACCTCAAGTGCATACAGTTTCTCCACGGCGATCATGGGGAAACGGATGCGGTTCAGGAGGTCAACCTGGCTTTTCAAACTGATGGCGTCGCCCCTCTCTGTGATCCAGCTCTCTACACGTTGGAGCAAAAAAAACTCGCCGGGCACCACCACGTCTGAGCGGGAGAGAATGACTCCAAAGAGCTCCGCGGAAATGTCTTCCCATGCTGGAGATGTGGTCAGGTTCACGAAGTTCCAGGCCAGGTACTGGATGCATTTCTCCCGGAGAACCAAGTCCCCAGTCTCCTCTGCATATTTGTAAAGGGATAGCTGAGTGTGAAACAAAGGGTCCTCTGGGAGGACTTGAGTGAAGAGCCTGGTTGAGTCCTCTACCAGCTGCTTCACCTCGAACTTAGAAGCCATCCAGTGGATGCACTGCACAGAGGACAAGGTCACGCTTATCTTGCGTGTGTAAAGGTACCTGTCGAGAAGAAAATTATTATTAGATTATACGTCTTTCACTCCCATTTAAAGGTCTAGTGTGTTAGGGCGTAATGAGAGATTTGAAGTGAATAATTGCTTTTTAGAAAATTGTTAGTTTTCACAGCCTTGGTACTTTGCTTTACCGTGGCCATCAGACACCCAAACAGACGCGGTTTTACATTTTGAAAGGGCGGCTTACTACGCCAAAGGAGAAAAAGAGTGTTTTCATCTTTTATGATTGGCAAAGGCCACCGTACTTCCCTGACACACTTAAGGGGAAGGGCGGGGGAAAGCAGAGGATTTTGCACTCTGCAGTCTCACCATTAAGGCCCTGGTATAAGCAATTGGCAAGAATTGGGATCCGCGCAGCACATGCGCAAACTGAGTATTAAGCCCCGTTCACCAAGCAGAAAAGACAACGGATAAAGTATAGACATCCGACCCTCACTGTCACTACCTCAGTAATTCTTACACACTGGACCTTCAATGGAATATATGAATTGTGTATCTTAAAGCAACATGAATCATTTTATTCTCAGTATACCTAATAAAGGAGGAGAAATATGGTCGGCAGGAGAGGCTGACATCCACAGTGATGCTATAAATGTCCTCAGTAGCATTAAAGAGTGGGAACGGTGAGAGCATCATTTTGTGGGCGCCGATCTGCGTTTCCAACATCTCCAGAGTCCCATTCTGCATTTTGTTTCCAGAGGCACTCTTGACTATGATCAGAAAGTCGCAGCCACGTTGGTCGTCAAATGTTTTACCAAGGTCGTCGGAGAGACTGAAAGTGTGGTCCAGCAAGTGTCTAGCATCTCCCAAACTCATGTCTGAAAACACAAACCACATGGAGCATGTTGAGAGAAAATGCTCCTGAATTACACAGGAAGTTACTTTTGTTGAATCAAGGTTGCAGGAGGTTCTTACCCTCGGTTTCACAAGTAACGCCAACATCCTCTTTATGGGTGCAGTCGGTTACTCCCCAGCCTTTGAACCCACAATTGAACAGATGTTTCTCGTTGCCATTACACTGAATATCATCCAGCCAAATGGGGCCAGTGACTGTAAAATGAACAAGGACACATTTGTTGATTGTCACTCATAGCAATCATTTCACTGCCCTCTGGTGGGCCATTAATGGAAGTGAAGGGCACCTTGTCCATAGTCCTGGCCGATGTCAAAAGACTTTGCTCCAGGGAAGTGGAGCTGCCGACACACCACCTGGGCCTCAGCCATGTCCCAGCCATCGTCGCACACTGTCCCCCATTTGCTGTCATGGTAGACCTCCACACGGCCCACCGCAGGACTTTTGGAACCAACCAGCCTCACGTCACCCTCCTGTGGCTGGGCTGTGTTTTCTGTGAGAGAGCAGAGGTTAGAATCACAGAGGCCTTGACAGCACAAAGGTCATTCATCATATGTACAGTGCATCAATAACATGGGCATTGCAAAATTATTATTGTATAATTTAATATGTAAATTAAATGTTGCTTGGCGGGGACTCACTGAACAGGTCAACTCTGAATGCCCCTTCACAGACATGGAGAAGTAGGAGAAGCCACAGCAGGCACATATTTCGACGAGACGGCATTTTCTGACAAAAAGAAGCACTGTGAGGACTATGTTCACTACATCCTAACCTTATTTGCATAATAAAACATATTGCCTTTATTGCACATCAATCAATGCATGTAATGCTTCGTAAGGAAATATAGTATAAAGACACTTTCATTTGGATGGAATCATAACTGCAGTGGTGTTCTTACAACAATTCACCTCAACTATCACAGTAAAAGAAATTAACGACATAAAAAAAAAAAATAAGCCACCCAATAAGTCTTTTACTTTGTTTATTGTGGATTTTGTCAATTAAATTTCTGTTCAAATAATCACTCGTAGAATATGACCCAAATAACCTGTTTATACCTGTTTATGTTGGTAAGTGAACCAGACAGTGACTGCATCATGGAGGAAGTAAGAACACAAAAATCAATTAGGAGGTGCATGATTTAAAGTAATATGAAGGTTAAGATATTCAATTCGTTCAACTATCAAGGTTAACATCAATGCGAGCAAATTAAATGAACAGTTCAAAAGTAAGAATGACGTGATATATGCTGAAATATCATGAAGGCACGTTACCTTCTCTCCTCTGCTGTCCTCAAATGTGCCGTCTTCTTGATGCCCTACGACACACGTCTCACCTTTTAAAGTGTGCGAGGGGCCTGTATAGTTTCACTTCGCCATTCCTGCTCCTTAGGTAACAAACATGCAAATATTGCACAACTGGAGACAGCTATGTAGCAAGAAACAAATGTGGTTTATACAAGATGTCTCAGAAAAGAGGAATCAAAAGTTTACGGTCAGCAAATCCCCCTGCTATCCCCCCCCCCAAAAAACAAAACACTGACACAGTTTGATTCTTTGTTCCACATAAAAATCCTTTTTTTTTTCTTTTTTAAACAAAGAATTAAAACAGACTTTTCCACTGACATTACAACATGTTTGCTATGTATATGGAATGCTGCCTTTTGACATGGAACAACAGCGAATTTTGCTAAAACTTTTTCAGAGCATATGTGCATTAAAAACGTCTGTTTTAGGAAAAAAAAAAAAAAAAAAGAAATCACACAACGTAACAAATCAATCATTTGTACATTCATCATACGAAAGGCTACAGTACTGCGGAACCACGTTTGTTCACGGGAAGGAGATGATGCACTTAAAACCCAAAGCAGGACTGCACGTCTCACAGTCTCTGCTCACAGTTCTTCTGCTTCACCCCTGAAGCTCAGCTGAAGTCGTGTTTTTATGAAGAACTTGGTGAGGAAGCAGCTCGCATTAACTTAATAAAAACAGTGATTTCATTGTAAACAAAACAGAATAACAGTGCAGTGTCCTCAAGAGAGAGTCCCTCAGTCTCTGTGCCGTCTATATGAACTCTAGGCCTTCATATTTCACGTCCCCAATCTTGGTTTCAGGTAAAAGGATGCGTCCGTCAAGTGTGAAGGCCATTATGTATGTCGCGACCTTCCCGGCGTCCTCCTCCGACTTGAGGGCCAGGATGATCTGGTCGTCTGTGTTGGGAACAAACTTGAAGGAGGAGAAGCCATGAGTGGGGATGAGAGGCCCCACTCGACTCACAATGATGTCTTTGAAATCCGCCGAGCAGCTCACGGCGAGGTTGGTGCCGCGACGCTCGTCCGCCGTCTCCTCATAGCGCTCCATGCTGGCGCGGCGAGGGAGGAAGAACCAGCGCTGCAGTGTGTCGCTCCACGCTGCTGACTCATGGATAAGATAACCTGCAAAAATGAAGACGGACATAACGGTAAGGAAGGTGAAGTGGAAACAGACACGTGGAAACACGTCGAGAGTGAGATTTACATCCTCACCTGGGGGCTTTATGTCTGCTGCCACCTTCAGAGCTTTGTACCTGGGGACCCAGTTCTCGTGTCTTATATCTCCTCTGTAGCCAACGACTTTTACCCACTCAGGGTTGTTGTTGACGAACTCTCCTTCAGTCGTGGTCCACTCCTTCCCCAGACCACCAATGTACAGGTGCTCGTCTTTCACTGCGAGCCACTCCGCTTTGAAGCCTATCAGTATGAGCGAAAGCAGCAGTACATTCATGTTAAAACACGACTACGAGTCCTGCATCCAAAATAATGTCAGTAATTACTATACATGCTACGACACTGCTTTTCTTTGGTGTTAATTACCTGATGATCAGTAACTACATTAATCCACTGTTTCCTGACATAAACTTTTAACCACTTTGAAAAGGTCACAAGGTCAATCTGACTGGTTGTGAAATGTTTAAGGATGGAGGAAGGAAAAAACGTGAAGGTTTTTTTTTCTTCTGTAGCCTCACGAGATAAATTATCTGCAGACCTTTGAGGGTTGTTTATATCAAAACATCTGAAATGTTTCGAGGGGAAACCTCCTTTATGGTCAAAAATGGCATAAACTGCATTTATATCTAACCACACTTTAGGTTTGTTGGAGGCCACAGACTAACAGTCGTAACATTTTCTGTATAGTCAAATGAGGAAATGCACGTTTGCCACCAACACTAAAATCAGCACCAAATTTTAGTAGGTTGATTATCATCAAATCTGGATTATTTCATAGTGGTTAACTATCCTGCCTTTTCAGCAAGAAGACCTGTTTAGCGTGGGTTTTCTCCGGGTTGACCCGTTTCCTCCCATAGTCCAAAAACCAGATCTGCTTCAGAATGAACTGAATTCTTCCTCGGTCAACACCAACCCCCCCAACTAGTTTAAAGTAGTGATTTAGTAGTTTTTGTGTAATATTAGTAAAATGGAGACCAAAAAGAGACCAAAAGCATAATCCTCTTGGCCTGTAAGATGCATGTACTGCAGTATAAAGTACATCTGAAATCTAGGGGAGTATAAAATACAAGTACATCACAACTTATGTATTTTTCCAACAGTATGCTGACCTTTTGCAGCACTGCCATCACCATCAGGTAAGATGACCCAGGGCACAGCTTTACCACCATCAATGTGATAGACTACACCCGTTCTGTCATCGACGCTGTAGAGCTTCCCGTTGAACACCACCAGTTCCGACAGCTCCATACCACGCCCTTTCTCCGACAGGTGGCTCTCCAGCACCACCCTGTCTTCATCCCAGTCAACGGCCACCTTGTCACCGCTCGCAGACACCAGCAGGTAACCGCGCCGCATGTAGCTGTACCACGTCAGCTTCTTGTCACTTTTAGAGTTGGTGTCCAGGTCGGCAATGACCCCGATGCGATAGCGGGTGCCCTGTGACGTGTGCTCGGGTGTACTGAGAGGGTAGGTGTTGTTGTAGTGCGACTCCATCGGCCAGGTCTCGACGTGAGGGGATCTCACGTTGTGGGAGCGAAAGTGAAGGCCTGAACTCAAGTGCATGAAGAGCAGCAGGAGCAGGAGCAGGGCGAGTGCCACGGCCGCGATGGGCCTCCACTTCAGGCGGAAACGGGGGTCCGTGGCATTAGCCATGGAGGCCAGGATGGGGAGGCCACCGACAGAAATACGAAGGGGGTTCATGGGCTCATGCTCCTGTCGAGGGCTGCCTGGGGTTGCAGGCATCAAAGACGGAGGCCTGGTGTGACCTGAAAAACAAAAGGCGATATGGTCCAAAAATATTATCAGGATGAAAAAACTTGTTGTGATAAAATTTCACAGAACTTTTTACAAATGTCTGTCACACCAATTCTGATTGAGCTAATTAGCTTCAAAACAAGGTATCACGTTCATGACTAAACACAGTAGAAAATTAATGAATGAATAGACAGAAAACTAAGTTTTACTAATTTGAGGCAAAACCATAGACCATTATGTAAAAAATGGACAAAGTCTTCCAATTTCCTCTAGGAAGTAAAAAAGGGGGTAAAATATACTGAAAATCCACCAGAGGGCGACACTACTGGTTGCAAAAATAAGTCAACATGTCCATGGGGAAGTGACAGAGTTAAATAAACTCGATTGCTAGTTTCAGGTCTTCTTTATTAGCACATGATGTCAGTTTTGTAGGTTATGTTTTAGAGGAAATAAACAAGCAAACTTTTATTTTGCTCTATACTACGATACACTAAATATTTGGGTTATTTCAGCTTTTAGTATTTACATCACAATATGTTAAACAAAATATAACCACATGTTATGCCAAATGACTTGTGTTGAAGGAGCTGCTTTTCTCTCAGTCTGCTCTACATTTGACACAATTGCTTATATCTTGAAGAACTACCAAACTGCTGACACTGCGACACATGCACTCATTGCAGCACACCAACGATATTTTGTTTATTGTCACAGACAAGCAACTGGAACGTCACAGCAATTATTTCATATTGGACGATAGTCATTCTATGATTCTGGGACTTTTAACAGTCATATACTGAGCTTCACACGTCTGCATAATAATCATTCATCACACCGACTGTCAGGCGTTGTCAGTGTATACTAGAGGTGGGCATGAGATTCAGATTATTCGCTTGACTGTAAAATTCCACACAGTTTCCGTGACTATTCGTGATGGATTAAGAAGACGATCCAAAACAAATGTTTGATCAGTTATTGCATTCATAAAAACAGATCTTTCTTCTCCACTGACAACTTGAGTGGCATTTATTATCATGACATGGCAGCAAATATTTAGTCAGTGTGCTGCACGTGTGTTTGCAGACGATTTCTTCAAGGTACATTGAAGCTGCTCCTCTAAAGCTCGACACACACTGCAGATCCTGCAGAAGCGATGAAATCGACCGGGGGCTGTGAATGCACCTTGATAGCGTCATCAAAGTGCAAAGTGACTGAAGACCATCTGCCAAGAGCAGGACACAACGGAGCAGCCAACTGTCGGATCAAACTGTTAACTGGGGCTCAGCAATGAATCGAAATTTGATCAAAAATGGCAGTACAGCCTGCTGCAACATTTCTTGACGTCAAAATGTGTGTCAAATTACCATTTGAGATTAAATATCGTCCTGACCTACACTCACCATATCCTGTAAACTGAAGAAAACATCTTATACCACGCAACAACAAATACCACGCAGTAACAACCATTTATATGTTATTCAAACCAAAAGAAGGAATAGAATTTGCGATAGGAGAGAAATATTCTCTCCTATCGCAAATCAAATAATCCCAATTCAATATTTATATAAAATCGTTTAGCCCTATTGTTATCTCGCCACATTCATACCGACCCCCAAATGTCCATGAATTAAAGTAGTTGACATAACCTGTGTAGCATGCAGGATAAGCTCATTGTTAGTGTTGCTAGGCAACAGACAATTTGGTCTGGTTGTGGAACTACTTTTTTGGCATAATTATTTGTTAAATAATAATAGAAAAAAGATTTGCAGCATGTGTACTATCTGAACCATTGTATTCAAGCAATATCACACTCAACGTCGTGCAGTTATTAAGAAGCTGAAATCAGAGAATTTGTTTTTGAAAAAAGCCTGATTGTCAAACTAGTTGGCGACTCATTTAGCAATTGATTATTGAGCCTTTATCTACACAGATGATAGACACCGCGTCTTCACAGGGTCACAGGGAGGTCACGTCTGAAAATCGCTTTGTAGCTGTAAGAAAATGGAGAGAATGAAGACACTCTACACCGTCTCTGAGACACGTAAGTGGATGTATGAAAGAATAAAACGGCAGCAGACCAAGGAGTGCATGGTTCAGGATGATCAACTAATTAAAGAATACGGACGACAGGGATGGGAGAAAAGTATACAAATTATGAATCCCACAGTCCTGTGACACGCGGCGTCGTGAACATGTGAAGAGAACAAGCTGGGGATTCATGAGAAAAATGTCCCTGTGGCCCAACAGATGGCAGCAAAAGCCCAATTTTGATTTCCAATGTCTTAAAGACTATGTCAATTAGGGAAGTGAAGCCCAGGCTTTCATCAAAGTGAGATTGACACTCACCAGCTACTTTATTAGGTACACCAGTCTAACAGGTATGTGAACATGTGCAAGCCGAGCATCAGAAAGGCAGGTCCAAGTATTTCTGATACGGTTCGTCTACTTGAAATGATAGAAAGGCAACAATAACTCAAAAAGTAACTTAATATGTTACAACCAGGATGTGAAGAAGAGCAGCTCTGATGCACAAACATGTCACATCTTGAAGCAGTAAGGCTACAGCAGCAGAACTATTATAACTATTATAACTATTACAACAGACAGCATGGCTGACAGATCCTACTCACGTGTTGTCCTTCAGTTGACCGCCTTTACACCTTTACACCCCATTTCTACTCCTGAGAGCAGGTGGGTCACTCATGCCTGTCTGCTTCAGTTAAATTCAGCTGGGAGCTCACATAGAGAAGTGTTTAAACCTCATATAAGAAACACAACTGGGCCGGGCCTTACAGTAATGTTGAGTGCATATCAGGTGACCTTTAGAGCAGTGTGGGAGTGACAATAAAAGGTAAGCTGTGCAAACAGGTAGAACAGGATACGAGATGCTGGTCCATGTAGTGCCTGCTCCTGATTGTAAGCAAACGTTTCAAACCACTGTCGCTGAAGGACCCATTTCATAAATATGCATATAATCAGGCTTCCCCGCCTTCTTGGTTTGCAGTTTGATTCCGTTGTACTGTGATTTAAAACGCATTTTTAAAGTCCAATCGCACAAATTAATCAGTAAACTGTTCTTAGCTGGAGCCCTGTCCAATACACATCAGTTGAATGATTAGCTATCGAGACAATGCCTCAAGCAAACACTTTAAACATGAGCTGATTCCAGCCATATGCAAACAAATGTAAATGTTGCCTTTGAATGACAGCAATTTGAATATATTTGAGTTTTGGACTACACGGTGCAACAAAATATCAGAAAATACCAGAGGAATAAATAGTGAGGGTAATTTTTTATGTAAAATGCTAATATTTGTATTGCCTTTCCTAGTTTATATGATCATACTGTTTCGCATGTTTAAATACTGTGGTTGCTATCGAAGTTGATTAAAACCGATTAAACAAATCAGTGGATTAACAGAAAATAATAGAAAGACTACATTCAGGAAAACAATCACGAGTGGTGCAAATACTACGAAATACTGTGTGAATGTACAGATATTTTCCTTGACAGTGGGAGCCAAATCTGCACCATTTTTTGACCGGTGTGTCCACTTCCACACTTGTGCAAAATTCACTCCTGTGCAATTCCAGGGAACTTCTACAGCTCTAAACCTGGCCTCAGGAGCTTCACCCTCTGTGGCCTACATACAGCTGCATTTCTGTGTGAGTGTAAAAGAGCTGAAAGAGTCTTTCATTAGTGAGGGCCCCTGAGCCAAACAGCAGTCTATTATGAAAACAGCATCGGGGGGCCCCCACAAACTAACTATCCTCTCTTCTTAATAGAAACATACCACAAACATTGCTGAAACGCGGTCTGACAGCGACACGCTGTGATGGTAAACACAAACAAACTCACCTCGTCGTCTCTTTCTGCCCGAGCGCTCAACCACTGTCATCACAACTATCTCACTAGACGTCCACAACCGGCCCGCAGCTCTTAACTCCCTTTATGCTCATTATTTGCAGTGCAACCATGACTAGGGAAAATATAATGCTGGTGAACTTTACCTAGACTGGTGGAATATGACTCAGTCCAAAGGGGCATATCTTGCTGAAGGCCAGCACCGTTCACTCAGCTGTCATTTAACTCCTGAACAGTGAACTAACAAAGATTAGGAGGACGTTGTTCCTCCTCCTTGTGCATGCAGTGCAGAAGAAAAGCCTCACATTCTGCAGGTTGAATAGGTGTTGACATGAAAGCTGGGGCCGTGACTCTGTTTCTGCTCCTGTGATGAAATCAGCAATTTGAGTACTCTTACTGCACTCAGTCCACAGATCGGCCTGATTGCGACAGACAAACTAACTTTGACCTGTAGTAACATCAGCGAGCGACCAATCAAACTCTTACAACACGGAGAGGGTGAGTGAGAGGTTAAGAAATAGACACTTGTGTCTCCCAGAGTAAATTTGTTCAGTTTAACCTAAAGAAAAATAATGTTAACAAACATTAGCCATAGATGCTAATGTTTGGAGTCACATATCGAAATGCTCTTCCTGACACAACCCTCCCATTTTTCCAGGCTTGGGACCAGCACTATATGTTAATTTAGAGTGTTCAGTTAACAATGAGCATATGAGCATAGGGATAAGCCTTACAGTTACAAGCCCAATTTCCCTTTCCATGTTTTGCCCTAAAACTGCTCTTATAGAGATGCAATAATGTATGGCACCTGAATGGTTTGCCTGAAAAAAAACACTAAAAGATCAACAAGCAACTTCCACTTACGGCAAAATGATACTGGACTTCCTGGTTTCCTGGATTTTATGTTCTGTGTTTAAAAACAAATGTAGTTGTGAGTGTTTCTGCTTCGTCACTGTTTAGGATGACATCTGGGAGACAAGCCTGGAGGGAAGTAGAAAAAGGTCTGTGTGTGTGTGTGTCATAAATAGTTTACTGAGACCTGTAAGGTTGATTCTGCACATAAATGACCCAAAGACAGATGCGTGTACCTATGCTCTTTTTATCTTTTTTTAATCCTTTTATTTATCTCTTTTTAGCTAGGCGTTAACTGGTCTTTATCCTTCCTCATTGCTTTCTTCCTTTCTGTGTATTTTTATTGTATGTGAAAGCACTTTGTAAATTGCTGTTTTTGGAGGTGCTATACAAATAAAGCCTTACTTACTTACTATGCTGGTGGGTGTGTGAACCTTCTCTGGTGTCTATGTGTGTGGACCTGGTCTGTGTGTGGACCTGGTCTCTGTGTATGGATTTGGTCTATGTCTGTGAGGACCTGGTCTCTTTGTCTCTCTGTCTGTCTGTCTGTGAGGACCTGGTGTCTCTCTCTCTTTGTGGACCCGGTCTGTGTGTGGACCTGGTCTGGCTCTCAAACCCTGTGTGTGTGTCATATAGCCTCTGCGTTGCCAGCAGCGTAGTGGTTAAAACGCGCGCGCGCGCACACACACACACACACACACACACACACAACACACATTCCAGTTACGTTTCTCTTCGCACTCACCGCAGATATTAGACCTTCAGCTCCATGTTCACCAACGGCACGAGCTCACACATCGTTTCTTTTACCACTGTCTCGCGCTGGACTCCTTAACCCCCGTTTTCGTGAACCACACAGCCGTTTTTTACTTCCTGTGTACTCCATGACGACACAACCTCGATCGTTGGCTGCGCGCGCCGCGCGGATACAAGAGGCTCTGTCAAACGTTGCCTTCAAGTGCAGTCGGAAATATAGCAAGTCCAAACAAACAGGACACACTACTGAAAATTCACACGCTTGTTGCAAATAATACTGTAACTTTTGACGAATGTATGCATAATATAACGGCATGAACATGCATAGAAATACTGAGCAGACCAGCCCGGCACAGGCCCATTGAGGCTTGTGGTCGGTAGGTAATGTACTGCCTTCATGTCATTGTGTTTATCTTAAATAGCTCCTACACATTCAACTACATAATAACTTGTGTAATGTAATGTTTACCAAGGGAAATCCCAGACCAGCACAGAGCCCGGATCTGCATCCTAAGGATATAAACACAAGACCAGGCTTCAAAACGAGATGTTTTTATTAGACACACCCTCAATAATACAGAATACTGTACAAAAGGCACTTTGGTGAAAAATATTGTAAAGCGCTTGAGCATGACAGAAAAACTGCAGCAAATGGAAAAGATACCATAAAAAAAAAAGAAATAAATATATTAACAACTTCCACAATGTCGCTGAATTTCCAGAAATCAAATACTTGCTGAAGAACACGTTTTAGATACTGTGATTGAACTCAGTAAGTTAAAGAGACCTAATTAATGCAACTAATAAACAGTGTGACCTATTAAGAAGAGTGGAACTAAACCATAAAAATTAACCATCTCAAAGCAGATATTGCAAATTAACTTCTCCCATTCTCAGTGCATAAAAGCCATTTTTCAGTGGTTGACAATTGAAGAAAAAACTAAATGGCATAACAGTAGTTAAAGAGGGAACATTACCATGCACCCATTGCATGTGTCAAATGTTTTGTGGCAAAAAAAACAATTATATGAATTATTTTGGTGTATTAACGTGATAGCAACACAAATAGATCTACTAAAGAATAACTGATTAAAAAAAAAAAATCAACCCAAAAAACTATTATCAATCTTAAAAATGCAAAGCAGATTTCCTGGCAACAAAATAACCCAGACCTGTTCTTTGATTTGTGCTTCAACATTAGCAGCTCTCAAAAATGAAACAAAAAACAAGGCACTTGAATAACTACAGGTGCTTTGGTACAAAAGTATCAATGGCACAGTCGTCCTCTTCTCTTACCAAACTCCTTCAAACAAAACTAATTTTTTGGCACTCACATGCTGTGTGGACCACTGTGAACACACCAAAGGTCCACTGGACAACACTCAACAATGAAACACCCAAAAATATGGAAACCCCTTTTGCAGGAAGAAACCTGGAGAGCAGAGAACAGTCCAGAATACTAATGAAAACCTTGGCACATGTCTTGATTAAAAAAAAAAAAAAATTCCCAGTTGGATTAATGGGTTTGAATGTCAGTCCTTCAATAAGCTGGAGGTTGGTATTCCCCTGGTTGCTCCTGGTTGTTGGTGAAAGGTGACTGCTGGTAGCCCGTAGGGCCGCTGGTGTATGGAGCAGCAGGGTATGGAGTGGTTTGGTCACCGACTGGGTCTCTGTAGTCCTGGTCAAAGTCATTCACACCCTGACGATACCTTCCATAGGCAAAATATGTCAAAAGAGCCTGTTGAGACACATTTGAAAGGGTCAGTTAAGCTTTTACATCAAGCCATTGAGCCAATCTCTAGACATATGAGAAAATAGTGACTCACAAAGGTGATGATTGAGAAAAAGGAGAAGGACAGGACAGCCCGGGCGGCATCACCAGTATCAGCGGACTGCTCAGTGGAGGTGTTAGCCCACTGGTTGGCCAAAACACAGAAGCAGATGAACCACAGTAATGTCCAAACCGCTGTCAAGCAAAACAAAACAAAATGTCTGGATGAAGATGAAATATGACGACACTAATCACAGCTGCACTTTCTCATTTGGACAAATTTCCAACAGTGAAACCTGACTTTACCTGAGAAGACTAAATCCCCGATAACAATGTATTTTCTCTCTTTGGCGTTGCTGATTTGTGGGAAGTAGGCATCAAGTATGATGAAGATAACACAAGCCAAGAAGGCCAGGACTCCAATTCCCACCCCATAGCTGCAGGCACTGTCGTTACCATTGAATATGCACTTGGTGTCTTGCTGGGATGCTGGGTTTATGTAGCCTTCTGCAGTGATGGTCGCAAAGACCACAATTGAAAACAACTGGAAAGAAGGCACACACTGGGGTTAATGTCAGGGGGAAAAGGAAATAACAAAAATGTTTTAAGCCAAGCAGCTACAGGATTGTGCAATTACAAGCACACGATTCCCTTAATAATAAAGCTTTCACAAAGACAGAATCATTTAAATAAATTTACAAACATCAGTTAAGCTAATACAGACAAGTGGAGCTGAGCAAATGACAGTAGAAATGTATCACTGTATCTTGTTCCTTGTAAGACATCTGCAGTGGAGATTATTGGTTACCTGAATCGTAAAAATTTGATCAGCAACAACTATGATAATCAGCTTCATGTAATGGGTTATTAAAGAAAAAGCCACAAGTTGGCTGGTCTTCTCAAGTGTTGAGATTACATTTAAAAAAACAAAAACAAAGTAGGAATCTGTCTGCACCTGTCAACTAGCCTATTTTTAAACTGATTGCAAAATCTTACTGATGATAACAGAAGCCCCCTTTTTATTTTATGTTATTGTGTAAATTATATTAAATCTAGTTTAAAAGCAATGCTTCCTTAAAAGTACTTGTTTGTGATTGAATGCCTAACGATAAATTAATCTATTTTATTGCAAAGTGCTGTGTAAATGCATTTTAAGTTTCACGTTTCTGTTCCTATTATATGACACAAACTTCCTTAATCTGATCTTCATGGAGTTACGCACTTTTAAAACAAAAGGACAGGTGACACTGAAAATATGTCATTTCCTTGTCTATTCATAAGGGCATAAAAAACACTGCAGGAAAACACGAATTGAGTCTCACGCAGGCCTACAAATTATGAATAATTTATTAACACTTTCTTAATTCAGCGATAGGTTCTTTACTTCATAAAATGTCAGCGGAAAAAAAAGATAAAAGAATGTTGATTTACGTTTCCCAAGGTGCAAAATTAAAACCAGCTCAAAGGTTTTGTTCTGTTTACACACCAAATATCCGCAGTGTTTCCAGTTTTCTTTGTAATATGGAGTAAAGAGCAGTAAAAGTTCGTCATTGATTTGGCAATCGCCTGATAATCAATGTGAGTTTTAAACTTGACTATTCCAGTAACTTCGAAAAGAAAAGTTAGACCAAACGTAGACCATCAGTTAGTGGCAGTTGTGGTGACACAGCAAAGTGCAAGCTAACCGTAGCTTGGACCTATTGGTGCTATCAAAACATTCTTAATTAATTATTCATAAAAATAAACATTCAGTCGTGTCAGTGTCCATAGTTTTCAACTAATTTGGCCAAGAAACCGTGCAATTGTATGATTTTATCGACAGTGGCAGCGAACATCTGTTACAGTCAAGTGACAGCTGGCTAATCGTGATGCTAACGTCTGCGTGGAGTCACTCACCCAACTCAGGCAGCGCAGGATGGTCTGCGGCTGTTTGACAAAGCCCAAGAAATCAAAAGTACCGCCTGCCAGAGAGGCTCCATAAGCGCTACCCTGCATTTTCCTTATTTATTTACTATTCAGCGACTAAATAATCACTGGCCAGCGTTTGAAAGGCGAGTTAAAAAGCTTCTCTTGCCAAAGTTACGACAGTTTCGTTTTGTTAAAAACCCGCTTCCTGAAAACTTTTCTGAAGACACGCCCCTGTGTCGTGGTGCGTTCAGGAGCTCTTCGTTAACGGCAGTGTACGGCAATGGCGTCAGAGTTCGAGAATTCTGACATTTTATCTCAGATTAAAGTCAAAATTCTGTCTTTTTTCTCAGAATTCTTTTCCAAAAAAATCACATGTGGCCCTAATTCTCTTACGTATAATCTGCAGTGAAATATGAAAAGTTTATCTTTGTTTTGTTAAACCATTTAAACTTCCGTGTCTGACTCATGGACACTGGTGGTATTACATTTTTAGTTTCTTACTGCCTTATTAACAAATGTAAATACAACAATACTTTGGTTGCCAGTGCTATATACACATAATAGTAAAATAATATACAGGAATACAATAACAAATAAAAAAAATAACTAAATAGGAATATAATATTCATCAGTCTATAGACATTTAACCAAAGTATAGTCTGTTTTCAGCCTTCTTATATCTCTAGTCCTTTGATTGTAGCGCCATATTGGATCAGTTCTTGCAAATAATGATCCGAACTGTGTGGAATCTGGCGATAAAAGGCAGAGCCCAAAGCCAGATTGAAACACCTGAATTTGTGTGGCCGAATACTTTTGGTCCATGTAAAACGTGATTTAGTGATATAGGTTTTGCAGTTTCTCGCTGTGACCACTGGTCGGCAGTAAACAACCATTATTCTAAATTCACTCAGCTAAAATGACTGCACCTGCTCACTTCAAGACTAGGCACTCAGAACTCAGAACTCAGAATAAGTGCATATTCACTGGTGCTTGCATTTAAAAACGTTCACATTAATATTATATGTATAATAGGATTTAATAAATTGAATGCTGGCAGCTCTGTGATAATTGCTAATAAGGCACAGCTGTGATGAGCACAGAACATAGAGAAAGAGGAAGTTAACAAGATGTTTTTTGTATTATTATTAGCATTAGACTGCTGCAGCACTTTCAATCACTTGCTCACACACACTCACCTTTGAGGAAGTTCTCTGTGATGAGGGCCACAAGGAGGATGAGCTCTATGTGAGGATTCTACAGCAGTCTGGTCCACTAGTGGACACCGTGGACAGATAAACACATTAACAGTGGTCCTCCTTGACGCTGATGATCCTCTGGCAGCTGTGACATGAGATCAGGGAAGATGGCACACAGTGAAAGCTTCAATGTCGACATTTGTCAAGTGGATTCTGACTATGAGTAAGTTCTCTTTCTCTCTTTTGGTTGAAGCCTTGAGGATTTACTTTTTAAATTATATTCTAATTTTGTTTATTAGATAAATTAAATGTACATTTTATTTATAGAGCACATTTAAAAAAAAACAAAAAACCAAGGTTGACCAAAGTGCTGTACAGAGTGACAAAAATATCAGTGAAATAGAAAAACATGAGAACAACATGAAAACGATAAATAATAATAATGCATAATAAAAGCACATAGTAAACAAAGAACCTGAATTAAAAGCCAAGGGGGGAAAAGTAGATTTTTGAAGACAATTTAAAGATCGGCCTTTAGTTTAGTTTTTGGGACCTCCAGTAGCAGTTCTCTGACCTAAGTGCTCTGACTGTGTGTGTATATAAAAATGAGGCACCTTACACTGCACAAATGTTTATAGGAAATATGTAACTACAGCTTTCAGGCCTTAAGGTACATAAAGTCTTCACATTAAAGGTCTAATGTGTTATGTTTAAGGGTGTTTATTGGCAGAAATTGAATATATATATACTACACTAAGTACATCGATCATATCACATAATAAAATAAAAAGAAACATTTCATTTGGACATATGGAGGCCAACATCGTTTGTGCTGCTTCTTTTTAGTGTATGAAGGCCACCGTAGTTCCCTGATACATTTGGCGAAATAGAGGGTTGTGCTGAGGAGTCCACTGTTTGTTATATAGGCTGTATATAAAAAATGGATGTTGTTGTCCATTTCTCCCCCAGGACACCAACGTGGAAGTAAATATATAATGCATAGTCACTAGACCTTGCTGGTTTAAAAAAAGAAGAAGAAAAAAGGTCAGTTTGAATAAAAGTGGTAAATGATTTATAATGCAATTAAACAATTCCCTAAGAAGTTAAAGCACTTGTCAATAAATAGACAAACTATGGCACATATGATTGGACACCAGTGACTGACAGCTTGTATCATCTACTTGGAGCCTGGTTTCAAGGATTTCTGGTTGAAACTGGACACTCTAGATCTGACCATAGGCCTTGCAGCGACGGACCTGTCCAGGGTGTACTCTGCCGTTCGCCCTGTGTCAACTGAAATTGGCTCCAGCGACCCTCACAACGCTCATGTGGAGGTTAAAGCTGTAGAAAATGAAAGCACATGCCGTCTTGAGGCCTTTTTGAACAGGAAACCATTTCAAATATGAGCTGCTCGATGAAAACTGGTGTCAGATTGTTTCTCCAGATAGTTTCAACCACTGCTTCTGTATTGAGGTTACAGTCTTGGTAATAACTCCCTCTGACGGTGATTCTCCAACAGAAATCTGGCAGAGGATGAACAACCAGGTCAGGACTCTTTCCTCCAAGACTTTGGCACCATGGCAGGCAACACCCACATGTTCCCTGAGACTCTGCAGTTGGAGGTGGTCAGGGAACGCTTAGGTACAAATGCAAAGACGAACGCAAAAACCAATAGTACCAATTTTACAATAGTACAATAAGAAATAAAACCCCTTTTTAGAAAGTAACAATTGCCACTGGACAGCTGGTGCGACCTGAAAAAGGTCAGTAAACGTCTCTGAAATGTGAATATGCTTGGTGAAAAATGATAGATTATCATGAATCCAGAGACACTGAGGACAATTATTAGTTATGGCTGGTCTGTAAATCTGTATAAATTTTGTCTTTCAGACAGTTGGTCAAAATCTAGCGATGATATGAGTGGTGAGAGCGATGGGAGTGATGACAGAGAGGAAATCAGCTGTCTGCGGAGGCACCACTGGTCAGCAGCTACAGTAAAGATCCTCTCTTCAATGCCCAGTCGCACTGCTGGTGAGATGACGTAGTCTTTTACAGTTGTTTTTTTCCCCACTGTTGCTCCATAAACAAATGTAAACTAGAAATCCTCGGTTGTCCACACAGGAAAAGACAGTGCTGCATGTATTTACCGGCGTTCTCAACTACACCAACACCAGACCTCCTCCTCCGATTCCTCTCAATCCCCGAGAACAATCCAGGTTGTCTCCAGCAAGGCTGATGTAGAGGAAATCAGTGCTAAAGGTGAAAAAGAAAACGACAGACAACTCTTTCTCTTTCTTTTCTTCAGGTAATGTTGGTTGTAACTTTGTCCTTAGCAGACAACAAGGAGGTGCAGTTGGTGTCCAAACTCCAAGGCGTCTCATTGGGTGAGGGCATGCGAACGCTGAGGGCCATGCCACTGAGTCTATATGAGAAGATGAAGCTCAGGTACATCTGATATGACAACCAGAGTGATGATTTTCAAAAACCACCCACCTACTGTTTTAGTCTAGCTTTAATTATTTATGTTTCTGAAAAAAAAGAGTGCATATTTTTTCTGAATATAAAGCTCTGAACTCGGTATGAACTACAATATGATAATTTTTTGTGAAGACAAGCAAATAATTTTAGGTCAGATATGTTTAATCATCTGCCGGGCCAGATACTGATGCTGAAGGCCAGTTTTGGCCCACGGGCCACCAATTGCTGACCACTGGTGTAAACCGTCTTTGCTGTGCACAGTTATAGATATACGCTAATTTATGTGGTGCATTTTACTCCTGGGTATTTGTATTATAGGCAGCTGTTTAATTTATGTGAACTTCATAATTTAATATATTTATTTCCATTTTATTTTTTCTGTTCTTGTCCTGCCTCTTTGTTTCATGGAGTTATTTTTTTCAGACTGTTTTAGTCTGGAACCTTTTTTGTTGCCGTTTCAAATCTCTATCCTTTAACCCTATACTTCCCACCTATTCTGTCAGATTCTATCTTTCTTTCTTTTTCTTTTGCTCTTTTGCTCTTGTTCTTATGTGATTTCTGTTTCTCAGTGATCTATTATGACCTTTTGCATGTATAAATTAAGGAACGTAGGTGAATGTGTTGTGTGGGTGGGGGGGGGGGGGGGGGGATTTATGTGAATGTGAAACTTTGTGGGTGAAAAATAACCATTTACCGTCACCTATTAGGCGACTTGCTTTCAGTGACACAGCTAAAGCTTCCTTCATGAGCAGAAATATTCCCTGCTACAGTCAACTCAGCGTGTACATGTCCAAGGTAAGTCCAGTGTGCTCCCCATGATATAAGACTTGTCTTATATCATGCACATCCCTCTCATACGCTCTTGTTTCCGTCGCCTCAGACCTGGCGTCACTGCCTCTTCAGCTGCCTCCATTTCCTCAGCTCCCTCCAGCTGTTGCACTCGGCCATGAAGAGAGTGAGCGCACGCTTTGGAACCGGAGTGCTCTCCTACTTCCTGTTCCTCCAAACCCTCCTGCGCTTAAACCTCCTTCTCTTCATCATCAACGGCCTGTTCGTGGTCATCCCACAAGCCTTTCACCCTCCTCCTCCTCCTCCCGATGATGAGTCTCAGCTCCACAGATTCACTGGCCTTGAGCTTCTAACAGGCTCGGTATGTAGGATGGGTAAACAGTGCTTTACACCCTGAGCAGATTATACATGTTTTAAACTGGATCTCTGTAATCTGTGGCAGGGCTACTTCTCTCAGAGTGTGATGTTTTATGGATACTACACCAACAGCACCATCATAGCCTGTGAATCTGCTCACTCGACCTCTGCGTCCACTGGTGAATCCACTGACCTTCACGCCTGTGGTCATGACACAGTGCCGTACAACATACCTGCAGCGTACTTCCTCACCCTCACCATCGCCTTCTTCACCATCTGTGTCATCCTTGTGTACAGGTTCATTCACGCATTCATTTAAATTCATTTTGTCCAAGTGCACTGCGTGTTTTTATGGCTGTATCGTTCTCCTGCAGCGTTTCCAAGTCCTTTGGGAGAAGTCTGCATGTCCCCAAGTCGAACGGGAATCTGGCAGTAACGGTTTTCTGCACGTGGGACTTTAAGCTCAGCAAAAAGACGTCAGTCAGATTTCAGTCTGAGAGAATCAGCACTCAGCTGAAGGTACGCACTCATTTTGAATAAACCACCAGAGTCACTTAAGTGTGAAACTTGTGAACCGATGTCGGGAACCAAGATGATGATTTACATTTTCTGTACAAATAAATATGAGCATGGGAGCTATTTTAAAATATGAAAAAGACTGTGTAACCTTTTAAAAAACACAGTAAGACTTGGCAGCTTACGTTCACTTCTTAAGTGTGTTTTTTTTTTGGAAGTACAGTACCTCGTTACGTTTTAAATCACATCCATAACTGAGTAAATAAAAATGTTGGCTTGAATTAAAAAAATAAAAGGACAGGTGAATTGGCGTTATGGTCCCTGAGTGAGTGACATTTGTGACCTTTGACCCATTTTGACTGATACATTATGTGTTCACCTGTTTTTATTTTGTCAGCACTTTAATTTGTTTGCCTTTAATTAAAAACAATTAATGTGAGATTTGTGTCCCCTCATCCTTTTTGCATGACACAAGAAAGAACCCCAACCGTGTTTAAAAAAGCAACTTTTACTCTGAGTAGATTTTAAACTACTTTTTTTACTTTAACTTGAGTACATTTTTAAACCAATACTTTTACTTGTACTTTACTTGAGTATAATATTTCAGTACCCTTCCACGTCTGTCATGATTATTGTCACACTATCTTTCTTTTGTACGGTGGCTTCACTCACAGGAAGTTTTGACAATGCATTTCACATCCTGCGTGTCTGAAATGGGCTTGTTCTCTTTTGAACAGATATCTTTGTTTTAATAGAATCAAGTGTTGCAGTAAAATGAGCTGAGTTGCTGCTTTTTGCCAACAGGAGCTTGTGTCAGAGATGATCACTGGAGAGGTGGAGAAGAGCTGCATGCAGCGACTCTGCAGCTTCATAGTGCACCTGCTGGCGTGGGCTCTATGTCTAACCAGCATCTCCCTGGGCGCCCTGGCTGTCCACGTCTTATCAGAGGTTGGAGAAACATGTGCAACAGCTGCAGTGCAACATAACATGTTTTATGTAAAAGAAAACACACTACAACCTTATTTACTTCTCCTTTTCTTTCCTGGCCGATGCTTTACACTTATTTTTCTCCGTCCTCATCAAAATAGCAGAAGGAGAGTGACTTTAACAAAGAGGTTCATAAATATTTTCCACATTAGTTTCTGTTATGCAAATGAGAGACGGAAGTAGAACTTAGCAAACCCACAAACTGCCTTTTTATTTTAACACGAAAGCCACAAGATATTGACAGTGACATTGCAAGGTTCTTTTGAATATCTTGCATTTTGCCGTCTCATGGCAGCATGTCCTTTTGTCTGCTCAACGTTTGTCTGCTTTAACTTATTCTTGAAAAAGGTTTAAGGTTGCTGTTAAGTATTTTGTAAATTTTCTGTGGCCTATTCTGTTATCCTTGTGAGCTGCTCTGAGGCCTGTGCATTTGGTGGAGCTTAAGTTCACTAAACAAATTAAATAAATGGAGTGAAAACTTCAAAGCCCCAATGTGTAAAATTTAGATGAAATTATGTTCACTTGGCAGAAATTTTAAATAATGTTGTTTTTTCTTTTAAGAGGGAATGATCCTTTTACTTTTATATAAGGAGCAGGGTCAGTTCTACAAAGGCCACTACTTTATACCAGCCAACAATGGACACAAGTTCAAGTTAACTCCTGTCTTTGTTTTGATGTTTTTTTTGTAAATTGATGTGTGGATTTCCTTCACAGAGCACCATCAACCAGGCCCCTGCCAAAGAAAGTGAGCTGCTGACCTTGTTAATGGCGGTGTCGGCCATTAACCTGCTGCTCCCTTGTGTCTTCAACGTGTGCGCTTTGATAGAGGGACACGACTCACCCAGTATCAATGCCTATGTCTCCATCTTCAGGTGAGGAGGTGGAGGACCATGTAAAAAAAAAAAAAAAAAACCTCTTTCAGCTGAAAAAACAGAAAAAAAAGAATGATAATCATTTATGTAGACCCAGTTTTTAATGTTTAATCCCACCTGCAATATACTGTAATTTTAGATAAGTGCAATATCTATCGATCTATATATGTATGTGTGTGTGTATATATATATATATATATATATATATATATATGTATGTATATATATATATATATATATATGTATGTATATATATATATATGTATGTATATATATATATGTATGTATGTGTATGTATATATATGTGTGTGTGTATATATGTGTGTATATACTGTATATATATGTGTATGTATATGTGTATGTGTATATATATGTGTGTATGTATATGTGTGTATGTATATATGTGTATGTATATATGTATGTGTATATATATTTGTATATATACTTGTATATTTGTATATATAGAAGTGTATGTATATATATATATGTGTATATATGTGTGTATATATGTGTATATTTATATATATGTGTGTGTGTATATATATATATATATATATATATATATATATATAGTGTGTGTGTGTGTATACAGTATATACAGTATATATTCACCTTTTCATAGGAACCTGATGCTGAAGATGAGTATCATTGGAGTGCTGTGTTATCGCTGGCTGGGAAGAATTGCTGTTGAACCAGAAAGTTGGGGCTTAAAGGTTACGTATGTCCTACTGTTTTTAAAAGTAACATAATGACAGTTTTGAAGTCGCCCTGTATTATTATAGTATGAATGAATGACACAGGTCAGGTTGTCGCCTCACTGAGGGTTATGACTTTGTGTAATGACACCTGTGTTTTAATGTGCCTCTGTTGTCCACAGTGTTGGGAAAGCTTTGTGGGGCAAGAACTGTATCGCCTGGTCCTGATGGACTTTATCTTCACGGTGCTTTACACCGGTTTGCATGAGTTCCTGCGGAGGCACGTTGGCGATTCACCCACATTCAGTCACGTGACATTTATCTTTGTAAAAGCTTGAGCTAATCTGGCATTGTCCCTCTAGAATCTTCTCCAAGCATGTGCTGAAAAAGAACAGGAAGCCAGAGTTTGATATTGCACGTAATGTGCTTGAACTCATATATGGGCAAACTCTCACCTGGTAATGGCACAATGTTACAACACGGTTTTACATATTTGACCATAAAAGTGAACTTTAAGATGGAGTGACATCTGTTCTCCTCAGGCTCGGGGTGCTGTTTTCACCACTTCTTCCTGCCGTGCAAACCATAAAACTGCTCGTGCTGTTTTACATAAGGAAGGTCAGTCAGCTGTGGTGATGCTGCTGTTCTGTTGACGCACAGCCTGAACGAGCTATTGTACATAAACAACATGCTTTGTTCCATGTGGTTTCATCCCCCAGAGCAGTCTGATGATTAACTGTCAGGTCCCCAGGAGACACTGGAGGGCCAGTCATATGACAACTGTGTTCATCGCACTTTTGTGTTTCCCATCATTTGTTGGCGCTGCCGTGTTTCTCATTTACACAATATGGAAGTAAGTGGTCAGTTTGACTGTGTCCTACATCACAAGATATGTAATCAGGTTGTGTCTTCTACCTCTTTATTCCATAATATTAGAGCCAAGTTATTTTGAATTTAGATGACCAGTTCCTAAATGTATTATTCCACCAGGTTTTTCAGTAGAAATAAATCGGCGTTTATTTCTACTGAAAGTGTTTGTGTTTTTCCTGACAGAATCATTTGAATTATTTTCTACCTTACTGTAGAAAATTAGTGACTACTTGTCCTTGCACCGTCCTCTCTGCCTTATCCAATGTTTTTAGACCAGTGACTAATTCTTGGATGTATTGTTATGTAATCCAGTGTGAGCTACATGATACTTGAATTTCCCAATGAAATGGATGAATAAAGATAATCTAATCTAATGTAATCCAGTTAAATTTTGACTTAACAATGTTGTCACAATACAGTATAATATAGATTCCCTAATTATGACAAAATCTGCCAAGATATGATTTGTTTTGGGACGACTAAGACAGATATGTGCCAGATTTACACTTATTGTTCTCACAAAAAGCAGCTAAATGGGTGAATTCACAATAAAGAAGTATGAATTTATGTTAATTGACATTTTCCCTCTTGCTGTGACAGATTGTATTGTTAGTCACTGAAACAATACATCAATCCAGATTCCAAATACTGACATACTGCAGTGTATGTCGCCTGTTGTCCACAGGATTAAACCGTCATCATGGTGTGGCCCCTTCAGGAATCTCAGCACCATGTTTGATGCAGGAAAGCTGTGGGTGCAGGAGCTGGAGAAATCTCACCCGGTCCTTTCTTGGCTCAGTTGGGTCTACGACGCTCTGCTGGAAAATCCAATATTCTTATTTCTTGTGACTGGAATCTTTCTGTGAGTGGTGACGTGATATTTGTGGGCTTGTGCTTGGGTAGAACTCAACATTAAAATACAGCATATATTGTCACTGAAGTAGTAACTTTTACTGTATTCTGAAAGTTGATCTGCCAACTAGAATTAAGCAGCTGTGACCTAATGATAGAAATAACGGAACAATGAAGAATTTGCCTGCTTTAAAGTTAAATTCCTCTTTTATGTTTTGTTGTTTCAGAATGGTGATATACTTCCATGCTCAAGTTGTTGATGGCCATAAGAGAATCATCAGTCAGCTGGAAAATCAAATTGAAAATGTACGTATATCGTAGATTGGATTTACCTAAGAAAAACAAACTCTCCGGCAGCAGTTATTCTGTCCGTGCAAGATAAAAACACTAGACTTTGGTGAGTGAGGGCTTTACTGTACTTAAGTATCAAAAGTAATTTTCTGATATAAAATGTACTTTAGTTTTAGAAGTAAAAGTATTCAAAAAGTGAGCAGTAAGTAAAGCAGCTCATCAAGACTTCTTGATGAGCATCTCTATATAAATACAGACCATTACCAACTCCTCTTCTGATTTTATTTGGTAATTAAGAGTAACAAAGACAGTTAGAGCAAATGTAACGGAGTAAAAGCAAAAGTTGCTAGAAATATAAATAACAAAGTAAAGTACAGTACATGTGAATTTTGTACTTAAGTACAGTAACAAAGTATTTGTACTTTGTTATATTTCAACACTGGTGAGTCTTTTGTTTAGTGGCTAAAATTGGTCATGTTCTATCAATCTATCGAGTCATGTTAAGTGTTGAAAATGTGTCAATACATCAAATGTGTCAATACATCAGACACACAACCACACTACCTGAACTGTCCCTTTTAACAATTACATTATGTGCTAATCAGAGGCTAACAACAGTTTAATAATCTGTCATCCATACAGAGCCACACCGCTGTGGCTAAAATGCATGACAGTTGTCCCTCATGTTGGTTTTAATGTTTACTGACCCTTTTAATGTACAGGAGGGTAAAGACAAAAAGTTCCTCATCACCAAGCTGCAAGCCATGTGTGAACAGAATGATCTGGTTGATGAAGGTAGGTGATGCCAGAACTATAGCTAACACCATTTTGAATGAACTAATATATATAGCTATACTATAAACATATATTTTTTGTGTGAGCATTGTCATAAAAATGTTCCCTCCCTGAACAGCTCGACAGTGACAACCATGTCAGCTCTGACACCGTCTGTACGTCCAGATGATGTGCTGGGAACGTTTCCAAGAAGATGGAAGGAGAACAAGCGTAAAAGCGAAACCTGTGTTACTAACGTGTGTTGCATTTAAATTGTGTATAAATACAATCTGAGTCAGTGACTGTTGTTGTATATAAGGATACATATCCTAATGTGTATAATAAAAGTGTTGTATGAAAAGTAAAAACATGTGTTTCAACATGATGGAGGACTGTCTTGATGTTTTTGGAAATCAAGTGTAAATTGTCTGAATATATGTGATAAGTGTCACTTTTTGTTTTAGTATTTAAGTATCCTGCCAAAAATAGCCGTATGTTAATTTGTAGTATGTATGTATGTATGTCACTAATGTATGTCGGAGCAGTAAAAAACACACATACCAGACGTGTGTCACAACAGTCTGTTCAGCCCAGACTAAAAATTAGTTTAGTAACCAGCCCCTTATAAGCTTTTTTAACTCAACAGTCTGTATTGCACAGTTAATTTGTTGTAAAATGTACAACTCTAGTGTGATTTAAGGCAAGACTGGACTAACACATCAAACAGGAAACAATGTTTCCCTGCAGGGGGATTGTTATAATGTGACGCAAATGAGTTTCTTCAACTCAATAATAATATTACTTTCATCAGCTCAAGTCAAATCCTGTTCATCCAGGGTGGTGGTTTAACATATTTTTACTATTTTATTTTGGATCCAGGCTTGAATCCATTTAATTTAGTTTAACCCTTTTAAAACCCGCAATGTAGTTGATGAAAGTGTTAACTGAAGCGAATGTTCTGATGCTGGGCTTTCCTGCGCGGTGAAAAGATTTGTAAACTCATTGTTGTGTCAAATGGTCAAATTGACCCCAAGGATAAGATATACCAGGGCCTACTCATGTTAAATCATATAACTAATCATCAAACTTTATTTCAATATTTAATTCAGTTCCATTAAAAAAAATTGTGCGTGTGTGTAGAATGTACATCTGTCAGTAACCCGCTGGAACAGTAAATAACACATATTCTCATACCAGACGGGTCCATTAGTCTTCTAAGAAAACCTGTCTGCTGCAGCTATACATGCAAATCACAGTCTAAACATGACTCTAGCGACTGGCCCCTCATACCACAGTCACATTCTTTTTTGCTCAACAACCTTGAGCATTTATTCAAATTTCTTGCAACATAGCTATAGGAGTAGGTGGTCATTTAGAAATGATATATAAATGCACTTCACCGCAGCTTACTTTAAAGAGCAGGTTCATCTCACATCAGCATCTCAATGCCCTCCGGTAAGTAGCGGCTTCATTGAATCTTTATGTTTTGCTGTTTAATAATAATGAATGACAGCCTTTCACGCTGTACGGTGTTTGTATGTCCTTCCTTCAGATAACATGGAAGCACCAAAGAAAAGAGCATACATCTCTATCCCAAAGAAATACATGGCTGCTTTTGGTGAACATTATGAACTGGTAAAAATAATCTCTTTCTTTTAAAAAACGTATGGAGTATAGTTTAGTTATTTTCCTTTTACTGCAACAAAATGATAACTTCAATACATCCTTGAGTAGAAAAGTTCTAATGTGAAATATTTGTACTTTATGTGAGATTTTTTTTTAGAATTG
The DNA here is from genome assembly GCF_958295425.1 of Solea solea. Classification (NCBI taxonomy): domain Eukaryota; kingdom Metazoa; phylum Chordata; class Actinopteri; order Pleuronectiformes; family Soleidae; genus Solea; species Solea solea. The sequence goes on from NC_081149.1 coordinate 14,051,039, forward strand.
TTGTCCATGTGTGGATTATTTATTTGTGTGCTTACATTTTCTCCACTACCACTTGGGGGATGAATTAAATATTTTGAATTTAAATTAAATACTTATGTGAAGCATATATAAGTTATTGTCTTTATTTATTTCCTTATTTCTTTGTAATTTAACAGGACCATGGACTGGTTATAAAAAGTCTTAACACTTATCTGAATGAGGGATATCTCCAGGCTTATTTTAGAGAATGGGGCACCACTACAAAGGTCAAGGTAATGTCTAATAACTTAAATACATTGTGTTGGTGATTTTTGTCACAAAAATGAAACAAAACCACCTTGAATTGAGTCACAGATTAACAAGGGTCACAACGTGGAGAATAAGGCCATAGCCTACGTGAGGTTCTCTTCAGAGGATGAAGCTGACAGAGCAGACTGGGCTGGTCCTCACTATATTGGAGGCACTGAGGTGCAAGTCAAACGTGTAGTGAGTCCAAAGGTGAGTGTACATAACACTAGTTTTTAAATTTTGAACTTGTGGATTTGCTGTCTGGGTTTTCCATCGGCTGAATAATAAAATGTGTGTCTTTCAGCTGGAGGAGGATGATCAGGAAAAGGAGACTCCTGCTCCTGCTAGACCACGACCACGCCCTTCAATGGGTCTGGGATACATACTCGAAGATGCTCAGTGGTTAGATAATGGATCGGAAGAATAAATGTGTGGCAACTTTGAATATATATATGCATACGTATATGGGTATCCTATGTAACACTATTTTCCTGCCTGTTTCTATCTGTATTTTGTGTGTTTTAAATGTGTAATAAAGTTCTATTCTATTCATGTTGTTGCAAAAGTCATTTGAAATACAGTCACATATACAGCATTTAACAAATGTATAAGACCACCACCCAAAGCCACAATTTCTGTAATGTTAATACACCAGTATGTAGAATCTCTTTAACCTAAACAATATTTTTAATGTTAAAATATAATTATTATGTTTATCCTTGAATTTTCCAATGTACTGTTTTACAAAAATGTCAGAGAAAATAGTAAAGCTCATTACTATTTCTTGATTAAGATGTCACATTATAGTTATTTACTTGTATTCCTGATAAGAAAAATATTTGTTTTAGTGGTGGAATATTATTCTAATTTCTGACTTCTCAGAGAAGAAGCCCAGTGAGCTGGGTATAAAAGGGTGAATTCAGTTTGTTATTTGCCAAATAAATAACAATAACAGTTATAGTTTTAAACAAGATTGGGTGGGGTCACTAGTTCGGAAATGTTTGGAAACTGCTGTTTCCAAATGCGAGTTTTCTCAGCATTATTTTTTTTTTCATGAGTGGGCGGTGTTACTGACGTCACAAAAAACAGTGGCCAATCACGACACAGAGCGCCAAGCTTCCTCTCACTGTGAAAAAAACATGGCGGAGCAGGATGCAGAGATAGTTTTTAAAAAGGTAAGATAATCACTCCGTGAATAGTGTTTTTGCTCGGTGTCAGGTTCATTTTCTGGCCACATTTCTTATCGGAAAACTCCATGTTTTATTTTCATTAAGCGTTTCTAAACTCTACTTACATCTCGCTCGGATAAACGGTAGTTCAACGTAGTTTGATGTGAGCACGGGACGTTCTTGAACGCACCACCAAGTTGTTAGATAAAATATAAAGTCTAAAGAGTGTTGTTTGTTTACGGCCATTAAAAAACTATCTGTACAACTTCAGCTTAAAGCTGTATTTTGTTTTTATGCGGACAAATAGGTTGTGCACGCGCACCGGTCACTTAATTAGGTACACCTGTTCAAGTGGCAAATGTCTACCTTGCATCAGGCGTTTGAGTTTTTTTTATGCACAATCATCTCCACGGTTTACAGAGAAAGGTTAAATTACAGGAAATTAACCAGGGCATGTCAGGTGAAAATGCCTTGTTTATGCAGTACCTAATAAAGTGGCAACTGATTGCATACGTTGTGATTGTTCTCCTCACTTACAGGAAACGGTAGGGAAACTTCTGTCCGGTTTCTTTAAGGAAGACAAGACCAAACGTGAGTTGTATAAATATCTTCCTGATGTTTAAACATTTGTATTTTATTCTGCAAAGTCATCAAATCTTGTTGTTACAGTGAGTAGTGACGCCGCGCTGCTCATGGCAGAGATCCTTAAAGTGTTTGTCCAAGGTGAGAGGTGCAGTTACAACATACAGACTCAGTGCTTGAGTTTTCAGTGATTATGCTAATTTGTTGATTTAATTTTCAGAGGCTGCTATGAGGTCACAGAAACAAGCGCAGTCAGAGGACTGTGATCAAGTGGACATCGAGCACTTTGAGAAGATCCTGCCTCAGCTGGCGAGTAGCTCAACAAATCTTTTATACATTATTCAAAAGCCATAAATTACAATAATGTAATACAGAGGCTGCTCTAATGTCTCGTGCGAGATGCACTTGTTGCACAGACGAGGGAGACATTTCAGGAGATGGTATTTTTAGTTTGAGCGCTAAATTCTGAGTTGTTTTCTATGGAAGTGGACGTGCAGTGAGGTTCATTCGTGGCTGGTGAGACACTGACTCATTCAGAATCAGATTTACAAGTATATGAACCCAAAACAATTATTATGCTATTATTATGCTTATTCTCAATTGACAGCATGCACATTGTCTATGACTACTGGTTATGTTTCACATCTCATCAGCATTCTTTACACACACACAGTTAAGGCACATATTTAAGAGAGAATATTACATTTATAGTAGAGAGAACGGCAGCAACAAGTACCTGATGGGCTCACATGCACCTCTTTCATTGCCGCTAGGTGCCTTTTCACTGTAGTTTTATGTCCAATCAACAAGACTAAATATGTCACACACATTCATTAAAGATAATTACCAGACTGTGGAAAGTCCAGGTGTACAACAACAGGCACTCATGCATCAACCCGGCGTATGAAGGATAGTATAGTCGGAGGTGAGGCTCACTGCTGCCACACCTCGTGTTTCTCAGTTTAATTCAAATAAATATTATTTATATAGCTATATCAGACAGACAGACCACTTTATTAATCCTTTTGGGAGGTTCCCTCGGGGAAATTAAATCCTAGTGGTCCCTCTCCTAGGATGGACAGAGGATGTGTCACATGTACAGAGAAAAGTTCAGCAGATCAAAATATTTTTTCAAAACTCAAACCTTAAAAACCAGTTTGAGTTCAAATTGTACAGCTTAGAAGAACATCATGCCGTCTAAAGTGTTTAGCATGTGGTCCAATGTTGTTCTTAGAACTTGGGTTAATTTCCTTTCTGCGAAAATGGATGACACAAGCAAACTAAATTGTCCTCCCTGAATGAACAATCACGACACCAAAGCATCTAAAAAAAAAAGTGCCGTGTGGGAGCTGTACAGCTTCTACACAGTAAATGAGTAAGTAAAGAGCAAATCTGTGGACTAGTCAGAGGAGGCATCAACCTCATGTGACCATAAATAATGTCATGTTTGTGTATGCAGGGGAATATTTGAATATTTTCAAAACAACATGTCACCGCATATTTATTTGAACTTGATTTTTGGGAAAGGTGACAGCCCTAATGTAGTATGAGGTGAATGTGGCACAGTTTGACACTAACTCAACTAAGTGTTGATTTAAAAAGCTGGACATGTGGTAACTTTCAATATTTTGTTTGCCAGGTAAATGTTATTTGGACATAAATGCATGTGTTTCATGCCTCAGTAAAGACACAGAAATACTTTGTTAATCTCATGTTTTTACACTCTGTTTTACAGCTGTTGGACTTCTAGGTGCCACACGATGGAGCCAGAGGCTTGGCTGCATGTCCCTACTTTAATCCCACATCTTCAGCTCGTCCAGCTCCATGTTGACTTTAAGTGATGTTTATCTTTTCTGTATAATTGCAATTTCATAATCTCTCAAATCAGAGATTACATGGTAATGCTCATCCTGCAATGGTTTGAGTTGAGTGATTTTTTTTTTTTTTTTTTGAGTAGAAAGCAACAGTGCTGTCCACTCACCTCCATGCCACCACCAATAAGGCCCACCTGTGCTCCTCTGTGCAACAACAGGTGCTTCCAGCATGCTCCATGGTGCCCTTCATCAAAGCCTCCTGGAGCAGTTGGAAGCAATTAGAGTAATAAGGGGAGCAGCCAGTCCCTTAGATGATGACAAGTGCCAGGAAAAAAGGAGTACCCCCTCCAGCCACTTTGAAGTTCCCTTTTGCTGTCCTGCGATGTTTAGTTAGAGGTGGGGGGAAGGGCAAAGGGGACCTCTGACACAGGGGGAAAGTTGAATGTGAGTGTGCATGCACAAATGTGTGCATGTGCTTGCCAAACATAGCACGAGACCACACGCGTAGATATTCTGTTTGAAAGGAAACATAACAAAACACATCGGAACATGGCCCAAGAAGAGCAGGGTGTAATTCTGAAGGTAAATAAACAAAGTAGGCGAGTAGTCGAGGTGCTTTCTCTCCTTTCATCACAGCAGAGGGGGATGTTGGGATTGCAAGGAAGAGGCTAATGTGGGGTTTTCTAACCCATGTGCCTCTGATGGTTTTCCACCAGTGGTGTGTTTGACCAGCGTGTCTTTGCCGTGAGTCAGCATTGCTTCACAACACCTCACACTATTTATTTGTGTGGCTCTTGAGTGACTCACTATGATTACAAACGCTGCTCATGTACAGCTGGAAGCAACTTGAGCTCAAGTCAAGGGCCCAGGCTTGGATAGGTGATCAAGGACGCAGCACCTGGAATTTGACCCAGCACCTTTTTAGCAGGGCCCAGACTGGATTTGTGTTTCCCTGGAGTGACTTCCACAGCAGGCTTTCAGGGAGTTTGGTTGAGTGATGTTGAGTTTAATGATCCCACAAGGACCATTAGTGTAGAAAACTACTTTTTGTGTAGAAAATAATTTGTTTGGCTAATTATTACAGTCTTAATAACAAGTCTTGCCCTCTAGGTGTCCTGCGCTGCCACAAGTTACCCATTCAGCCCCAGCAGACTCCTTTTTTTTATCAAACTACATTGCTTATTAAAATACAATACCTCCTTGATGTAAAATTGTAAAAAAGTGTATTTTTATTGTAGTGTATATATCATTTCTGCAGTTTTGTTCATCCGGGCATCAAATAAAAATGATCTTTGGCACCAGAATTTGGTTGGAGTTGTTGGAAGGTCTTTACACAGGCGAAGTAATGCACTACTGTACAACTTTCTCTGTATGCATCTTAGTGGAACAAATTACATCTGAAGGCAGTATTATTAAGCATACGAAAGCAGTTAGGACAAGAATGGGGAGGGGCATCGAAGAGAGTAATGAGTTAAAGCTTTTCTTGATCATACATTAAAGGCAGGGAGTGTCGACAGCCAGTCCAGACGCTTTGGAGAAGCTCCGGAGTAAGACGCTTTTCCCAGGAGACAGAGACTGATCTGTCTCCAGCCTTCTGGCTGGTCTTTGAACGGCACTGCACATGGCATAAGGCTCTCATCATCATCATTGCCCTAGTGTATCTGCCTGATTTTATATATGTATATGTGGATATTTATCCTGGGGTTAAATTTGGCTTCTTGAGTAAGTGTGACTGAGCTGCGTCATGGACACATTTGATGTAATAAAACTAAATGTCCACTTATAAATTCTGGGAACACCTGTCTTCATTAGGTATACTATACATTTATAATATAATATAAGGCTGTGTTATACCTCAAAAGTCCCTGTGAAGGTAGGTTAGGATTATTTTAGACTTCACTCCTTAATTCCCCACTCACAAGTCTGTGGTTGTTGTTTTTCCTCCTGTTACAAAGACACAGCTTTATTCCATCGTCCCAACTTTCTGTCATAAACCAAAGCTCCTTTCTTCTCAGGCCGAAGCTGGAGTCTCATCAATGACAACTACTGATTACAGTTCAATCTCCTTGCTGTGATGCTGTCATCTCTGTCACGACTGGAACAACATGCATGCCTGCAGAATGTGAAGTGTATGAGCCACATGAAAGTTAACTGGTGGGTATGGCACATACAAATCCCTTTTACCAGTAATGTGTGCATTAAACATTTTACAAAATTACTTTGTAAATGGTTCAATTTAAAAAAAAAAAAAAATCTGGTTTATATCTCTAGAAACATTATTAATACTTAACAGGCCACTGTTTCCATGCATCCACCTGGCACTCGCTCAGATGTGGCTGTCATCAGGGACCGAAGGAAAAACCAAATAAAATCCATGCCTGGCCAAGTGTATGATAGTTAAAGAATATGTTTGCCACTTGTTCTAGTTATTAGACCATCTTTTTTTATCTGAAAACCGAAGTTTTCTCCCCCATCCATTGAGAAAATTGGTGTTTTTAGCACACAGGGACACAGGAGCTCACAAGATAACATTTAACCATGATATAAAATGGCAGATTTTCCCACGACAGCAGCCATGTTATGGTAATGGTCTTGCTGTCTGATTGTCAGACTTCAATATGGGGTTAAGTGTCTTGCTCAAGGACACATATAGACTAGCAGAACCTGGAATTGAACCCACAACCTACCAGTTGAAAGATAACTCACCCTACCACTGAGCTACCATGACTCAGTCCTAACTCCTCACTTTTTTAATACCTTTACTTCTAAAACTTAAGCACATTGTATACCAGAACATTGCTGTTGATACTTAAGTGCAGTAAACGTCATATACTTTAAGACTTTTACTTAAGTAGTATTAGAAAAAAGTGACTTCAACTTTTACTCAAGTGTCCCTTTTAGGTACTTTATACTATATGTGTCATCTGCCCCAAGTGCCCACATTTTGTGAGGACGTATACACAGATAAATATGTGATGGCATGCATCTGTTCTCATATGTATGTGCTTGCATGCATGTTGTGCATGATCTGGGGCTGTGATGCATTAGTGTTCAAGAGACAAGAGGCCCTTGTGGCCCCCTCATGGGCACGGAGCTGTCTAACCATGTAGGAATGCTGAAGGGGACACAGAGCGAGCGCATTCCTCTTAGATACTCCACACGCAACTCCTACACTCATGAAAAGTTACAAACATTTACAGTCATGGTCAAAAAAACAAAACAAAAAAAAAGAAAGTGTGCATGAGTTCTGCAGAAAGAAAGAAAGCTTGCATGTGTGGAGAGAATATATAAAGCGGTGATATGCAAGTTTTCCTGAAGGCCCCGAGTCTCTCTGAGGGGCCTGGGTACCACAGGTCAAGCTTTGTTAAGGAGCCACAGGGCCCAGTCGGGGATGATTAGAGCATACCTGGCTGTTTGAGTCACTTGGGCGCTCTGCTGGGATCACTCCTAACTGGTTGTGGCGCTTGGCTGTTAGTCTGTGGCTGGAGATGGTCTGCTGCTGTGCTCTGTGTATTGGCTGGGTCTTTGGTAGCCATAGGGGGCGGAAAGGATTCTTCCGGAACCAGTGAGGTGGATGATAAGGTCAAAGACCTTCGCATGCAGCTGAAGAGGGAAAAAAAGAAGCAAGAAAGATGTACAATTAGACCCGCAGCTGGGTTATTTCTGGAGCTCTGTACTGCTACCTTAACTACATTACCCTCCTCTTTCACCCCAAGTCCTCTCCACCTCCCTCCTCTGCGAGGTGGCCTACATGGTCAGGGCATAGGCGATAACAACAGAGTAATCCCCTTACATAACCCTGCACAAATTCACTGAAACCATTCAATTAATTATGGGAGAATCTAAAAATAAAGAAGCCAGGCGAGGTGATGCAGAATGGGTGTGTGTGTGCGTTGGGGGTGGGTGCTGGTGGGGAGGGAGCTGGATGAATATGCCAAATAGGCAACACTATTTTTAGGTCCCTTCAAAGGCAGTGACAAAACAATATTTGGCAGTGACCGTTGCAGGATCTGTCAGTCACACTTAGAGCTGTGACCCTGAAGGTCACACACTTGGAATGATGAAAGGGCCAATGTTTGATGACATTTAAAAGTAATGGTCCAAATCTCTTTGTGTGTTGGCAGGTGGCACAGTGTGAGGTTGGCCTCTGTGCGACTTATTAAAGGGCTTCATCAGTGGACATGTAAAGCCCTCAGCAACGGGCTGAAATAAAATCATGCCGCTGCCTGGTTTCAATGTCACATGTGAGCGATGATGAAGGTCAGAACGCTTTGGGTGATGTCACCATTGGCACAGCTTTGCATCAGGTTATATGTCAAAGGTCTCAGTCCAAAAGGAGACCAATATAAGTCCTGGATTACACTGGCCACATTCCCATTTCTTGTATTAGGCCAAAACAAGTCTGTCTAAAGTTTCCACCACAGGTCCAGAGGCCAGCATGTTGACTGTCTGTCCTCACAGTGGTCAGGGGCACCGGAACTCTAAATTAGCACCACTGAGTCAACAGGGCTGCTTTCATGTGGACAAGGGCTCATGTCAGATTGCAGGGGAGGTCGGGCTGGAGGGGTCAAAGGTCAGGACGCGGTGTCGGTCCTCGTCTTAAACAGCTTCCTGTCGAGTGTACCGCACAAACCTGAGCAGTAATCCCTTGTGATACAAATTCAAAGCAAACAGAGTGTTGTAATGTAACAAAGTACAAATACTTTGTTACTGTACTTAAGTACAAAATTCACATATCTGTACTACTCCACTACATTTCCGCTCACTATCTTTGTTACTCGTTACTACCAAATAAAATCAGATGAGTTGGTAATGATCTGTATTTATATAGAGCTGCTTTACACTACAGTTTTCACACATCTTTCATACCCATTCACACACTGCAACATGGGGTGAAGTGTCTTTCTTAAGGACACATATAGACCAGCAGAGCCAGGAATTGAACCCACAACCTTCCAGTTGAAAGACAACTCACCCTAACACTGAGTTACCATGGCTCAATCCAAACTCTAACTCTTTGTCTACTTCTAAAATCTAAGTACATTTTATATCAGAAAATTACTTTTGATACTTAAGTACAGTAAATGTCATAAACTTTTATAAAAAAAAAAAAGTGACTTCAACTTCTACCAAAGTAATTTTCTGGTCAGATACTAGAAGCATGTCTGTGCATGGTCTTAGCCAAAGTCTTTGATTTTTTAGTTCACATTCAGGCATGTGTCTACGAATGATGATGTTGGTCTTTATTTTAATCAAATCTACTGTGACTCTGTTGAAATAAAAGCAAGAAAAAAAACCTGAAATATCTCACCTATCTAACCCGTAGAGCGTAGTAAAATTATCAATGTATAATAATTACTATATAGTATATATGTCCACTGTATTGTGTCTTTGTGACAATTGCCAGAATGAGATAAGGTTACAAGGTAAAAATTCATTGCACATTTTGTCAGATTTTTCAAATATTTAGTGAGGTAGTTCACTAAGATAAACAGTTTATAGTGCAAAAGTACAGAACACTACAGAAGCATAAGAAATCGCAACTTGATGGTGTGAATAAAGGCTGGCAGCTGTTGATGCATGACGGGCATTTTGCTGCTGCTTTCATCTGTAATAATGTAGTAATATTTGCTTACTGCACTAGTCCACACATATCTCGTCCACCTCGTCTACCACTTCCACTATTTTTCCAGCGCAGTGAAATGCTGGAGGGATGTTTCAATAAGGCGACTTCTAAACGTCATCCTCGCTCTCATCTACCTTTTATCGATTTGCCAAATGTTCAACCTTCCTCAAGCGTAAAAATTGTGTCCAATATTTCAAGACTCACTGAATTATTCTTCTCTTTCCGTTCAAGATTTGTATGTATGAATTGAAAATAAATAGAGACCTACAGATAGAACTACACTATAAGAAAGACGTGCACATCTTGAGGAACAAACTTTTAGATTTCAAGGTCTGTCCTCAATGATTAATTTGGCCTTTGATATAAATGTTTCATTCCACATAATGTGGCGCTGAGGCTCCAGCTCACCCTCAGACTGTGACGGTGCACCTGTTTCAGGTTCTGCAGTGCTGCGGGGAATGTCAAAGTCCCATATGAGACACACCGCAAGACACTCTGCTCTGTGGTGTCTCTTGTTCCCTTTGAGAGAGCAGAAAGCCACAAAGGAAGCAACTGCGTCTTTTGTGTTCCTCGACATAAAACCAGGAGCCATGTCACCATGAGCGGGTGATTTACCAGCCTGTGTGGACATCATACTGGTAAAGTAAAGTGGAGCTGCTGGAAACATGCTGGCCCGAGAGGAGCAAGAAGAGGAAGGAGTTATTGCACCATTTCACATCACACAACTGGAGCTTGGATGATGTATGGTTACTGCTGTTGTGGACAGTCAGCTCTGAAATGCATCCTTAAATCACATGGTTTGATTTTTTTGTGCTCTTGGTGAGAACTAAACACACAGAGAAGGAGGCTGCTAACATCAAATGACCTCTCACATTTGCAGGCAGGGGAGTTGCACCGCTCTCTTCCATAATTGTTCTACCTTCATCTCCTTGTTTTCCAGACATAAAATATAAAACCTTTCCAAAAACAGCAAGAGAGCAGATCCACTCACAATGCGCTGTAATGTAAAAAAAAAAACAAGAAAAAAAACCTCTCCTGGAAAACAACAATAAATTTGAAAGGGCTTCAAAGGGACTGCTAGTGCGCTTACTTTTCTATACATAAAACAAAGCACCGGCATGTAAAACCACTCAATCGCTCAGCCTGTGATGAAACACACATCTAACAACACACTGACAGAGACCGAGAGAGAGACCGTTTGAGAGACTTACAGAGGCTTTTATGATGTCTGACTGTTGGGCCTGTTGGCCAAACAATTCATCTCTTTTCTTTTTCACATTTCCTAACTTTTTGCTTCACCTTTGCTTTTACTCCCACCAGTCAGTCTTAATATGGTCATACTATGCACCAAAACAAATCTCTCCACAGAGCTTCATGTTCATTTTGCATTCTCTAAATTGGTTTAGCTAAAGACCATTAAAGGAACCACAGGTGTTTGTGCCTGATTTGTTCTTTAAACCTACAGTGTGTAACTTTTAAATCTAAAAGTCTAGAGGCAGAATAAGTATCAACAACAAAAATCACCAGAAGTCACGCACTCAATCATAAGCATCTTAAGCCTGTCCAACACTAGAGGATTTTCAAATCTGATTTGATTTGTACGGTGGGAGACTACAGACACAACAAACTTTGTAACAGATTGTCAATATTTTAATCCTGTGAAAGCACAGGCAAGACGATCCAGTCCAGACGCACGACCACCCACTTGGCTTTTAATCAAATGATTTCAGGGACAAGATTTCAGGGATTTGGAATCTCACGGAAACTGACAGTAGCTTTTTTTGTGTGTGGTGTTTCAATCACTGTTTAGTCGTAAATATCAACATGTTTAATACTTTACATACGATTTGATGCATCCGATGATGTTAAAATCATCTGTTAACCCCTCACACAACAGGATAATTTGGGCAGATAATATCTTCAAATTAGCCTCAAATCAGAAGGCACCCAAGATTGTCGGTAGGGCCAGATAGGGTGGGAAATCTGGCTAGTTATCCTCTAGTGTGGGGCAGGCTTTACAGAGTGGAAACAAGACCATACACAGCCCCCGATGGTGCTGTTGGATGGTGCATTGATACACAGGCTTCAAGATGCAAATCAATGGCTGGGCAATATCCTGCATCCTCATTCGGTCAAGAGGCACAGCCTGTGACATGTGTGAATGCCCACAGAGAAAAGACCAGGTGTCCCCCACTTCTCTTCCTCCTCTCCCCCATGCAGCACTGATCCTGCTAACAAGGATGTACCACCCCGCCACAGGAACCCAGATCACTGAGCTGTGGAGGTCTGTGGGAGTGAGGACCTAGTTGACTTACAACCGCTGCCTGACAGACACAAGTGGCAGAGAAAGTGTGTTAAGGACAGGATGTGAGGTGTCCGAGATTTCAAGCACTGATTGTTGTAGCAGTGTAATTACATAATAATACAGTACAAAAATTGTCTGTCACTTCCCATTTGACAGCAAACATGAAATAAAAACTGAAGTGAAGTGTGCAGCAGTGGTAAGAGTGACAGTTCTACTGCAGCATGCTTTCAATTAAGGCCTGTGAAGTGAGCTGCTGGTTTCTATTTGCTGGGCTCAATGAAGACCTTTTCCAAAAGTGAAAGCATTCGACAGAGAAACAGTTCAGAGTGATGATATGAAGTGTATCAACTACAAAAGAAACCACAGCAGAAAACTTGATAGAAAGAATGCCTCTAGTCAATCATCTAAGAGAGGCAAATTGAACTTTTATTGGTTACCCAGGTGGAAAAAAAACACAGACAGGGCAGGGCAAGTAAGTTTGAGGTCATGAAACTTTGTATTTGCTGATGGTTGTCTCCTTCCTTCATCTTTCTCGGAATATTTAAAGGAAAGTCAGATGCTCAGAATTGTATTTGTCACTGCATCTTTGATGCTGGGAGGGGAAGCAGGCCTTGTTCATCCACAGCTGAGTAAACTACTTAAGTCTACCGTATATGGCTACATACATGATTTTTGAAGTGGGAAAACCTTAAAATGTGGTAATGATAGAGACAGACAAACATAGCAATGTTTGATTGCCAGACTTCCTTTTGTTATTTCACTCCGTTTGAAGTGCGAGAGTGAGTGAGTGAAATCTTTGAAAACTGTCTTCAATTTCTGCACTTTCTTTAAAATCCAATAGTGGCATAAAATCAGCTTGACAGCCACTCACAGAGCAGTATTTCTTGGCGACACACTATTCTGCTACCAAAAACTGCAAAAGCCAGCCAGAGCTTTGTCTTTCCATGAAATCACTTATTGTCCTTTTTAAATTATCTGTGTTACACCTGTATGCAATAAGATAAGCCATGTGTCTGTTTATGTGCTGCCTATATGACCTGATCGCTCTCCAGTGGCGCTGCTGGGACAGATGTTACAGTCTCATCTCTCCACCTCGCTGGAGCATATACTGATGGTTCACAGACTGTTTACACAGTTTCCATTCATCTGTGCTGTGACCATTCCCAAGTGGATCCATTTGCCATTTCTTGGTGGTTTACACAGCATATCCCCTCTAGCATGTGGAACCCATGTTCTTTACCCTCTGCTTGTTTCGTGACTGCACACAAAGCAGGAAGTCAAGATGTATGTCCACAACTTGTACACTGTGGAGCGGGCCTGGCGGTATGGCATCTAAACACACTGATGACTGTGTATATGGAGTAAATTAAAAAAGTGACATTAGGCTTTGATCGTCTAATTATAGCGGAAAACAACCTGGCAGCAGAACTGCTGTGACTGACCGCAACACCTGAATTTTCCCCCTCACCAATAACAAAACGGTCTCAGACGTAAAATGTTGAGGTCCAGCAGGTGAAGCTCTTTGATTCCAATTCGAGTGTTTACAGAGCCACAAACAAATGATCCCTGCAAACATACCTTAATAGTCTCAAGACTTTTTTTTTGGTCATTTGGAGCTGCTGAGTTATGAAAACAGCAGTGATATACTACATCAATCATAATGAAGCTGCCAATCACAGAGGAGTATGCCTTGTATGTCACCCCCAATAACCCTCATGTGGAGGATGAAGCGGTAGAAGATGGATGGATGGATGGATGAATGGAAGTCCCACTGGGGATGGATTTTGCAAATTAGCATCTGCTATAAACACGATGATGCTTCCATCAGACAGCTGTCTTCAATTTGTCTATGTACACTGGATTGATTAAATAAACCATAAACTATAAATACTATACATCACTGTGCAGTTCACTCTGTCTATTTTCAGACATAACCTCCAGGAAATGTCCTCTCTGGTAAATGTCCAGACCCCAGTGAACATCTGACAGCAGCTCATGAAATCAGGAGATCTCACTACAGGTGACAGTGGGTCCCTTAGTAAGTGGTCTTCCATCAGATCACCCTGATTATGTTGCATCTTTAATTGGACATCTTATAGGAATCTGCAACACGTTAGTGATGTGTCTGTGAGCCACTGCAACTGGAAAATGCAGCGGCCAATGAGCTGCAGAACTCGATGGCCACTGCAAAATCAGGCTAGTGTCAACTAGGCTTTAGGGGACACAGGGAGCAACATTATCACTCAGGGCCTGTAAAAGGCAGGTGCAGATTCAGGGGGTAATTCTCTGTAGGTTCACCCCAGTGAGAAAACCCTGTACACACTGTTTTCACATTGGCGTGATCAATCAATGTTTCAACATTTAACCCTGATACATAGAGTGATCTCGCTTATACAAACTACAGCTTTCCCTCAAACCTAAAGAAAACATTCAATTACTGTCTAGCAGTTACATTTACCTTGAAAAGCCTTAGTTACTCCACAGAGACATTAACACCTGCACCTTAGTGATGCCCTTACTTGCCATTTAGCATTAAGCTGGCTGAATAATAAAGCCAAGGCTGAGGGAATGTTGTCAGGTTTAATGAGGCCCTTGGTGAAAAAGGGCTGCTGTGTCGGCACCACCAAAGGCTGCTCCCTGAATTCACCTCCAGTGGACCAAAGTGGTCCTGCAGGGATTTGATAAGGTGGGGGAGCACAGACTGTCTCTCCCCCACTGTGGGAGTATGAGGGGCTGCAGTGGCATCAATAGCCTTGCTGTGCATGGCTAGGCGGGCAGAAAGCACAGAGTGGAAGAGGTTGTAACTGTAGTGCCACAGAGTGGTGTGGCACTGAGAAGGCCAAACAGCAGTGAGCACACAGCAAGAAGAAGGCCCTAAAGCAGACCATGGTCTTTCACCTCAATTGACTGCAAAGAGTAAAATATGAGCCTCTTTTGCCCCTCTGGTCGAGTCAAAGAATGAGAACATAAAGTGCCAGCAAGGGTATGAACAAGTATGACCACAAATAGACATATGGAGACAATGACATGTAAGACAAAGGGGAACAGAGCCAACACAATGACAACTGTGAAATTCTGGGCCATATTTAAGAGGGGTACATGGGTCACAGTTTCACATGGAGTCCTCCGCCTCCAAACCCCATTCCAGTTACTTTGATTCTTTATTCATCCCTTTCTTCCCCACCCCACCCCACCACCTCCCACCCACCACCACATCCTTAGGTCCAGCTGATGGAGGCTCTTTTGTCCACCAGCACCCAGGCAACAACATCAAAGGGCTGCTGGGTGTAAATGCAGAGTGCCTGAAAAACAAAACAAAAGTGAAAAATAAAGAAGTCCCAGAGGGGATGGGAGATATTCACAACAGACTCCCAGAGAGGGAGGGGTGTACAGGAGGAAAGAAAGAAAGAAAGAAATAAAGAAAGAAAGAAAGAAAGAAAGTAAGAATGAAAGAAAGAACTTGCTCGCTCTCTGTCATTTGTCAGTCGTTCATCATCATTTATTGAATACACAGAGGTGTGGGCTGGGTCATTCTCACTTTAATGACAACAATAAGCAAATGAAATAAATGACATTACTCTTTGTATGAGACCATTATGACACTCTCTTTGTGCTGATCATCAAAGCCCATTAGGGGACAGTGAAAGGCCCTGCATTGCTGTTCACGACCACTTCCTCATTCAGTGACAGCTGAATTGGAGGCTAGATGAATTGTTGTGCAAGACAATGTCACGCTTTTGGACTGAATGCTTTGCTTTGATCTCGCTCGATGTCCTTGAGGCTGCAACAAGGGGCTGATATGTTAACAACCAGTCTGGTTACACTAGTTCTATCCTCTACCTAGTGTGATGCCCATCAGAGCTCCTTGGGGAAGGGGACAGTAGGAATGGGGGGGGTAAGGGGAGATCAACAAAGCCTTAATTCCCTCATATGGGATTCCTGTAGACTTACGCATGGCGTACTTGCATGCATGCCTTGTCTTGCACCCTCAAAGTACCCGCCAGTGACACGCAGACTCCGGAGCCTGGCACCAGGCCTCCTGCCGGCTTGGAGCAAACCCTCTATTCAGAAAGAAGGAGGAAACACAACTACATCAGGCCCACAGCTTATAATTAAAACTCCTCAGCCTCAAAGAGCACAGCATCTCCATCCTAATGGTAGGCTTCCATGTGAGGCATTGGTTTAATACTTACACAGTGTCCCATTAGACAGTGATGTGGACAGAAGAGGAAAAGAGGCATTAGGACTACAAAGAACACATGTGTCCCATTCAGGATTAGAGGTTTGCCCTTCCCCTCAGTAGCCTAATTGCTGGATTGGCCAGATCAAAATCACTTCATTGAGATCAAGGCCGCTGTCTTGCCCTTGTCTCACTATTCTGTTGCACAGTAACTCAACAAAAGCAGCAACAGAGGGGAGTCCAGAAGTCGCGGAACGAAGATGAATGTAGTTCATGTTTAGAGAGCATGTTGTGTGATTAAGGGAAGCCCACATCAAACATTGTGGCTTAAGAAAACCACCAGTTGAAAAACAAGATGCTTCTTCAGTGTAGAGCGGCACTGACTGGAGATGCTGTTGTTCAGAATGTGGACCAGCCCAAACTAACCCGCCTGTCTGTCGAGACAGACAGACAGGGGAATAAGAGACATCTTAGAGTCCTCAAGGACTTGGGACTGTTTCTGGGTAAGAGAGCAGGAAGCGCTTCAGACTTTAATTCAAAGTAATAACACATATAAAGGGACACGTATTATGTGATACATGAAATACATGAACATGCTACTGAAAGAGTTAAAAGGCATCACTTTGCATACAAAAAGAGTTTGAGTGGGAGACAGTAAAAGAGATGTGTTTCAGTCATTTGTTTAACAGTTCTACGTATTTGGACAAAACCTCAAGGCTCTCGTGGGCTCTGTCATGTATCAGTGGGAAACGCTGAATGAAAAGGATGGATAACACCCCCTTTTCCCACAGAGAGAACTGCATGGACAGGAGAACAGCAATATTGTGGCCACATGTGTGAGTTTGTTTACTTATGCTTGGTTTTTAACTGAAGGAATCTCATGATATAAACCACAACATAACAGACTAAATTATTAGCATGTTACCGCACTACACACTCTTGCCCTTTGACTGGAAGTGCACTTCGTCAAATGTGCCTTCTCACACACACACACACACACACACACACTGGATTCTCCTCACTCTCTAAGGTAAAGAGATGGAAAGTTTATTTCTCAAACCCCAATCATGGAAATCTCCCCTTTAAACAATAAACTTTTAACTTTATTTCATCTCTCCTGTTGCCAGGACCACATCAAACACATCCTTAGGTCAACAAGGGTCAGCAAAGGGATTTTGGATAATGATGAGGCTCAAAGAAAGAGATTGAGTGTGGTGAAAGAGAGAGATGGTAAAATAAGGGGAATGAACTATTGGGAACTGAAGAAAGGATGGGGCTGGTGGAGAAGGAGAAATAAGGTGCAAAGGCTAGGACTCATAATGACAGACCCCCTGATTACATTGTTGCACAAATAAACAGACCTTCTCCAGGCTCCCTGGAGTCCAGCTGCAGTGCAGGACAGGAAAGCTTTCATTTCAGGGGGCTGAGGTTGAGCCAGGCAAGTGATGGGATGGGGCCTGGCTGTCTACCCATACTGTTTCTTCACATCTCCATCAGCAAGTCAGTGAACAACATCTCATTTGAGAAGCCTGGTGATTAGGTGCCATTTCCTGCAACTACACCGGCTGCCTAGAAAGGCCGTCAGCATGTGCATTAATAACTGTCAATCTCAGCAGAAGAAAGAGCTGCACAGGTTAAAAAGAGGAGAAAGGCGGCTGGAAATCTGCTTTTTGATGATGGTGATGATGATGAGGGGGCCATCTGTATGGGGTCAGATAAGTGTTAGAGGAAAGAGGCTGAGAGAGACAAGGTTCAGAGGGCCTCGAGCCACATCTGCAATCGTCTTTCCTTCACCTCCGACCATTATGGAGTCCTGGTCCTCTCTTCTTTCTGTGCCCCACGGCTACCAAGGCCCACATCAAGGAATGCCCGTACCAAATGTATGCCCCCCATTAAGGGGCCATCATCAGATAAACAAGATAAACAAGTCCAATTCCTGGCAGGACTGATCAAAGGGCTCAATGTTAAGCCCATGGCCAATTTCAAGTTGGAAAAAAAAAATCAAACACAGATGAGGTCACATGGAAATGCAGGAGGGTGATCCATTGTCCCTTTATGGGCACATAAAGCAAAAGGGACAGTGAAAGAGGGAGGAGGAAAGAATGGAAATGGTTTGTCAACAAGGACAAAACTCTCTCAAGCGCATCGCTGCATCCAGTACCTTCATCGTAAAATCTTAATTCCTGCTATTGTTGCATAGACTGGTGCACCTGTTCGCCACCGCAAAACACGAACAGTAAAACCACAGAAATAGAATTCCTCAGATATGTTTAAGAGGGAGTAGCATAGACTCCGCTCCAAGATGTTGAGCGCTTCTTGGCTACAGATCGTGGTGATATATATTGATCCCTCTACTTTCCTTGGATTTCCGTGGCAGGTGATTGCGTCATCAGACTAAAAGCTTGTGCTTGTGGATGGCATTCCATTTATCTTTTTTTTTTCCAAAAGATCATGTGTCAACCTTCCTTTTGTAAATCACCTTCATCCCTTAATGCTCAACCTCCTTCCATGTCAAACTGAGTATAAAGATGAAAGACAAAGTAATGCCAAATATGTGTGTACATGGATGCACTTATCTGATTTATTTTCAGATGTGTACTCCCAGACGTCCTAACGTTTTATGGGAACGCATCATTGCATCGTTTTTAGGGATGAAGTTGTGAAGCTAAACAATTGAGTAAAATGTTGATTAATTGGAATGTGTTCATGGTGTCAAGACAGATGCCTGCTATTGCTCATGTAATCAGTTGATTTACATTCACACTGGGGAAAAAAGGAAATTCCACTGGCTCCCTCGAAAGAGGGCCATATTGAATTGTAATCAAAAGATTATCCCAGAATAATCAAACAGCCCCCCCATGGGACCACCCACAGAGAATAGAGAGAATCGTAAGCCAGGCCACATGCTCTGCTTTCTTCACTGAGAGCTCCATGGCATGGTCAAGACAGGAACAAGAGAGAAGTACTTAGGGTTTTTGTCCCATCACTTTCAAAGGGCAGCGGTCCATTTGTTGTGAATGGCATCCTTGAGTGGAGTGATGGAAGCAACTCAACAACAACAAGAGGTATTTTTATCACGTAGGATTCCTCGCATTAGCCCTAATTCACAGAGCCCCACTGTTTACTAATGTTTCAGTTGCTGGCTTATCACATAATGGGAAACAGTTGCAGCACATAAACAACGGCTTTATTCTTAAATGATTCTGATGATGTTAATATTTAGCTCTCGTCTCATTGACGGACCTCTGTCTGTTTTAACTGAACGGGAGAGCTGTAAAAACTGCTGGCAGAGAAAAGACGTGTGTGATGAGCGCACTAGTGCTGCCTGAAATGTGAAAAACTTGGGGGAGAGACTCTAAAGACACCACAACAGACCTCGTTCAATGCTTGTGATTAATCTCAAGAAGAGCTTTGACTGACAGCAAGGTATTACGATGAGGGAAGATGTAAAGAACTGTGTTGACGGGCCACACTGACAACTTTCTTCAGTAACTTTCTTAAATAAAACTGTCTTTTCAGACCCTGGCACCTAGGATTAGTCTAGGGAGAGTCAAGAATATCATTTGACGACTTGTCTGTGACTAGGTCTCACTACACCAGGCAAATACATACATATGCAATTCTTGTTCACAAATACTAAATCATGTTGTTTGGTACAGTACGGTACCGTTTGGAATGGTAAAGCCCTCGATCACGCTCACATTTCAACTGAGAACAGTACCTATACTTGGTAAGCGGGGTGTGCGCTGTGCTCGATGGCCGTGTCACGTTATTGTACCGGTGCGACAACAACGGACAACAACATCGAACGCGACACAACAGACAACAACGGAGCAGCTTGTTCTTTTCTTGCTTGGTTTGTAGGTGTTTCAACAAGAGCTCTGTCAAGCTTTGTATGAGAACAGACTGCCACCGTTGAAGGAACACCGGTCACCGAGTGACGCTTTTCTTTTGACTGTTGTGGGTCTAGCTCCACGTCCGCACCATTACTCTGGTACCCCAAGGGAAGGGTAGAAATTTAACGGTTGGGGACGGTTATTTTGGTACTATTCCTAATGGGAACGCAAACAAAAACCAAATGACAGACAGTAGTATTTTCGCTCTGAATTGGTGTGTGAGAGAGATATATGTGACCGTCAGTGGATAAGCAGTACAGAACATGGACGGATTATTACATTGTGCTGAACCACGGGATGTCAGCTGAGTCAGCAGTCCCTGAGTGTGATCCAGGACACGTTTCACACCACTGAGAGCGCATGACGACATGCATCTAAGAGATTGCATCTCAAATAGGTCCTCAATGCATTTAAGCTACTTTTACACATGTTGTCACAGCTGTCCACTTGTGATTGCATCACTCAGGATGGATGAAGCATGAAGAGAATGACGGTCTTTGCAGTCTCTGTGTGTATAAAAAAGATAACCTGTCAGGTCAGTACAGAGCAGCAGCTTGGCAATAGCTTGAAAGTGCTTGCTGGTTAACATGTAGTCTTGATGGTTTTATGTTTCAGTGACTGTTGTGGTTGTTTCTATCACATGCCGATCATTTACATCGACATCGAGTTTAAGATTAGTTTTCAAAGGGTCAAAATCACAGGATAAATCCAGCTTGTGTTAGATAAGAGGGAAGTGTGTTTATACATGAAGAGAATTTTTTCTTTTCTTCTCAGTTTGGGGTGTTGGGTGGAGGTGCTTGTGGTAGGTGGTCGGTACAAGATAGACAGACCCCACCCAATTTTCTTAAATCCTGGCTAATTAAAGGACCATGAGTCATCCATAGAAAATTTGATGGGATCAAAGAGACCTGGATGTCCTCTTCTGTAATTTCAAATTACTCATTTCTGTTATTAATTATACATCTTAAGTGCCTTTGATGAATGCTGCAGACTATCCTTCATCAAGACGACATTATGTCTGGAGCAAAAAAACCCAAAACAGTTTCAATGTTTTTGGCTCCAAAGAATCAGCCATTCCAGGGAAAAAAAAAAATCAGCTGGTCCTGTCTCATTGTATCACTATTATTATTTTTTTGTCTTGTGTACTTTTTAGCAAAACACCCACATCTGACGTCATTGTAATATTGTCATTTCAAGAGTAGTCCTGGGAGCAGAGCAGGGGTTGTGATTGAACTTTGAGAGCTGCCCTGAAGCTGTACTTTGAGGAAGAAACCACGGCACCACAGATAATGCTTTACAGTCCACTAGTCTCAACTACTGTCATCAGATTTTCTCTTGGTAACACACTAAAGACGATTGTCATCCCGGGTTTTCTTCGGAGCAAAGGCCACCGCCTTGTTGTCAGACTGAAAGCGAGGTTCGAAGAGGATGAAAAGTTAGAAATGATCTCTCTGGGGACTGAATTTGCTGTTGTCAATACGAAAGCCTGATACTTAATTCAACTTCTCAGTGGTCTGATTCGTCAAATAATGCATTCATCTCATCTTCAAACTGTCCAGATGGAGACAAACATGAAAAGAAGACTTCTGCACAGACAGACAGACTCTTCTGACATTGTCCTCACTGTGGGGATCATCTATAGTCATCTGGGCACAGTTTATGGACACAAAACAAAAAGGGTAAAGCATCACAGTGTTGAGCACAAAATTAAATAAAACCACCTCTGTTGAGCGGTTGAAGACGAGGACGGCACGAGACACAAGTTCAAACACTGCAAAGTCTCTCGGTCGATGACTTTCCACTGGTGTAAAGACATTTCAGGAGACAGGGGAAGGCATGTCCCTTTCATCCCTCACCACAGACAAACTTAGACATATAAAAACATCTATGCTGAAAAGTGGCAATAGTCCTTTTAATTCCAGACAAACCCAATGTGAAGAACTTAATTATAGAACGAGGGCAACCCAGCCCCTTTGAAAATTACACTTACAGTAAGACCTTTGAAGCAAATACATCCTTTATCCTATTTTTTTTCTTTTGTTCAATGCTTTGTCTCTTGTAAAGCATGCCATTGACTACTGTGGTTTCTCGCTGCTCTCTGTCTTCTCTCGTCTGTCTCCATCCCTGTCAGGCATTTGCTCATCAAAGAACCGCTTTTGGACACAGGCTGGAGGGTTAAAATACTTAAACCCCTGGTTGATGTGCTGATTTTTTAACACATTTTTACACAATCAATAATTTCCAAAAATGTACGATAATTTGGCCATTTCATTGAACACGTCCCAAACCGAGAGCAGTTGCTGATTAGATTTAGTTTTTCTAATTTGAATTTGACTGTTAGGAAAGTAATGCATTGAAATTATTCATTAGTATGGTTGGCATTATTTTCCTTGTGCTCTCCTTTGCGTTTGCAGTAGGTGTTAATCGCTTTAATATAGACTTTGGGAGTTGTTTGACTGTGAATATTCATCTAAAAAATATTGTAGGCTGTTTTTACTGAGTTGCCTTTCAACGGCTCTGAGTGACGTTCCTTCTGTAACAAAGCAGTGGTATTGTGTGTCGATCTTTAGGCTTTTATTTTGAAGGTAAGCTGTGTGACGCATAGACCGTTTAACAGTTAGTTGCCTCTTTTCAAATGACCAAAGCTCCGTGTTAATAGCATAGTTTAGCATACTTGCTATTACATGTAGTATTCTGGCACTTTTGCAGGTTGTTTCAGTGTGTACGATGATATTTGTCAGAATACGATAATACGATCATTTTAAAGTCACAGTACAATAACTCTGTATTTTCCATCTGGCAACACTGGTCCCAGATTTGAGTTTAAAGATAATTCCTATAATGATCAAACAATGTATACAACTTGCTATAATTTCATGTCAGCGGGGAGGTGATAAAAAAGATTGGGCAATATAGATTCAATCCAGCTACAACTGCTATGAATGAGCCAGGTGCTGCCTCATAAACCACAAGCTGCCAAAAGGAAGAACACAGTCTATCTATCAACTGTTTAACCAACACAAACATGAGGGGATAATCCCACCACACTTAAATAAACTCAAATGTGCAGTGCAATCTTATGACGTGACAGTCATAAATGAAAAACAGACGTTCGATAAGAATGCCGTTAATTTCTTTCTGTTGTATGTGGTTTGTCTGATACAAGTTAACGACTTCCTGTGAATTAGCTCATTAATTCCTTCCCATAAAAGCACCACATTCCCGCATGAAGCCAACACACACGGACGGCCATGTTTTCAATCTCATCTCTCATATCAGTGAGTGGGTGTTGGCAGGTGTGAGCAGAGGTGTTGAGTTCGGCAGTAAATCAGCTGGGTTTCACGATCAAACACTTGTCATTATTCCCCGTGCTTTCATCTAATCTCATAAAAGTCCGACTGCGCTGATGGACCGAGTTTGCCTGCCAGGCCAGCCGGGCCCCCTCTGCTGGCACCTCTGTGGGTGTGGCTCCGATGGTGGCATGACATGAGGTGAACTTCCTCTTCCCACCCCTGAGATAATGGTGTAATTCCCTTTTTTGAAGGTTTATTTTTTTAGTGTTCTGTGCACATCTGAGAGCTCTACATTGAATAAATCTTACAGTAAGATAGATGTGCTATTTCGTTCCGCTACAACATCAAATTTGCATGTGAAAAATAGGTGGCAGGAAGAAGGGATGAAGCATCTTAGAGGAAGACTAATAAAATGTCTGAAGCCACCGCAAACGCAGAACGACAGAAACAAACATCAAAGTCAATCGACTGGCTGTTTGATCTCCCCAAGTTTTTCCTCTCTTTTTAACATCACTCTGGCCCGTTTACACTCTGGTCTTCATTATCCTCCTCTGCCCTTAAAATAATTTAAAATCTATCAGGGTCTGACATGCAAAGGGGGGAACACAGCTTTTGAGCTATAGAATAAGACAGAACTGTGCTGTGACCACTTATTTAGAGGATCGACCAGCCAATGACAAAATTGTACATCTTATTGTGGGATCTCACATCGCTTTGAACGATGGCGGTTATTATGGATGCTCTGATGTCAACCTCCAGGGAAGTTTATGGTTTGCCTTTTGACAAATGGGCAAGAGGGAGATAAAACGTTTTACACACAGACACCCCCTCCCTCCCAAAATAAAATAAATCAATAACCATAAAAAAGGCAGCTATTAAAGTGTTGGACAGCTACATTTGGAATAAAACTGGGATTTTGGCTGCTGTGTAAAGGCTTTCGGAACTGGTGCAGGCCACACACACCAAACTGATAAACTGGTGTGGTCAGGATGTATCAAACATGTGCTGGTGGACCAATAAAGACCAGGAACACTGGCAGCTTCAGTACAACTCATTTTCATTCACAGCGTTCTGAGATTTGGCCAGCCTCGGAGAAGACATCAATATTGTAGGCTTCACTGAAACATTTAACCCAGAATAAAGACATTTAATCCTGAAAGTTGACTGAGGTTATAGATGATTGTGCTATGTGTTTGAGTGTCATCCTGTGTTTTTAGGCTGTAGCATGTGTGTGTGTGTGTGTGTGTGCGTGTGCAGAGCCTCAAAGAGACAAGGCCACTTGTGCCCATGGCGTCTGGTAGAGCTCGTGACTGTGTCTGTTTAACTCCGCTAACAGAACACCGTTCCACAAAGACCATCACGCAACCCACAGATGTGCCACAGAACAGACAGGGCAGCACCACAACCAACAAGAAGCAGTAATAACCCCCAGCCCACACACACACACACACACACACAGACAGACGCACACACAGGACTGAAGTTTCTTCTCAGCATTAATTATGGCTTCAAACTCACACATTCCCATGAAACTCTAGTGGAATATAATCATGAAGATAGTTTCAGATGACCCAAAATGAGGTTCTATATCTACCTGAGTACAATGGACACTGCTTATTAGACTAAACCATGTGTTCTACACATTGTCAGAGTTTTCATATGGACCACCATCAATTATGAAATCTTTGCTAAAGCGGAAATGTGAAAAAGGGCGATTTAATGTGGGATAATGGGGGGAAAAAAATTAATTGTGTGGTTGAAAAATAATACATGGAGATTTTGTATTTATGGGGCCATTAAACGATAAGTATAGGTTACAATGACATTTTTACTGTGGACAAAATTTTAGATGTTAGATATATATTACATATATAAAATATATCCCTCGCATATTTTGATTTCATTACAAATAAATCAGCAGAAAAAGTATTGGTCCCGTGAGCTATCTGGCAGTAATTTGTATAAAGGTGAAAATCAGTGAACTTAGTACATGTATGTGCTTTGGAATGAACATAGTATATAGAGTTCTTTCATGTATGAGAGAATGTATAGGCCTGTACATGTACACAGTGATGGGATCAAGTTCCTTGTATGTGCACACACATACTTGACTAATTCTGAACAATCCTGTTGACATCCGATCAGTGAATTCTCAAAAACGCTGTTGAGGTGGCACTAAAGGCGGTACGAAGCGGCGTGGTTGAAAACCGATGAATGTCCTTCAGCGTGTACCTCAAGCTGAGTGGAGCGAAAAAAACGTTTTTCTGCGAAATCTGCCTGTCCTCAGAGTCAGAGGTGAAATTGTCTTTACATTCACAGTTAGGCCGCTTTGCGAGTGCTGACTGGGGCTGACATGCAACATGGGCCCCCGACTTCAAAGCCTCCAAAGAAAATATATAAATACAAAACCATTAGCCAGCTTGTTTTCTTTAGTTAACATTTCAAACACACTACGGAGTGGATCATGTTTTCAGTCCCCCCCCCACCCTCCCCTGTTACACGAAATGTTGATGTTGTTTTTCTGACGGTCCTGGGGCAAACTGCAGCGCTCCAGCTGGAAACTCCTCAGCACCCTTGAAAAATGACTGCACAAACACAGAGCCGAGTTAGATGGAACACGACCTCCTTTGGACTATGTGGACTTTCCTGCCAGCTGCCCACTAGGACACAATTTGTATTTGGCCCTCAGCACAGTAGAGTAACACAAGCATGGGTTTCAATGTCAGCATTAGATTAAACATACACAACCCAGAGGTGGTAGCATCACAGAGGAGAGGGAGCGAGAGAGAGAGAGAGAGAGAGAGGGAGGGAGGGAGAGAGAGAGAGGGAGAGAGAGAGAGGGAGAACAGGCGACGCTGCTGAAATATATCATTATATTGCACATACCATTCTCAAGGGTGTGTGTGCGTGTGCCGGTGTTTTGGGAGGGGAAGAGGGTGAGAACCATTTTTATTAGACACTAAGAAGTTTATAAACAGAGCCACTTGACACAGTCAACTTAAGATTGGGGGGTGATCCTCTGTGTAGACAGATTACCACCTCATTAAACAAACCAAGACCTCAAAGGGTAACAAGCCCATGGATTCACATGCCACAGTGAGAGAGACAGAGAGAGACAGAGAGTGACCCGAATCCAGTAGCCACATGAGACAGTAACAGCTGTCTATCCAAGAGAGGTTATTACAATTCCGAAAATTTATTGGACGGAAATCAAGAAATATGTCTCTTTTTTGTCTTACCTCTTATTTTTGCCCACAAAATTACATTCAAGCTATAAAAATGCTTATGTGTTAGGTATATAATAGCACTTTGGGACTATTTTTATACCTACACTGAGCTGAAATAACATAATAAAATAAATAAATAAAAAAAAAAAAAAAGATGTGACTCAGTAAAAATAATTCTTACAGCAGAAAAATTAAAACCTGTTGCCATTTCAAGAAGCTCTTCTAACGGCACAGACAACTGTCAGGAGAACAGTGACTTTGACTGGAATAGACTATAAGAGCATAATGAAGCACTGGCCTCAGCAGCATCAAGGCATGCATGACAAAATCAGCGAAAAGTGAGGAAAGATGCCATGATTATGGCTCGGTCAGCTAACTTTGAAGAGTGGCTATTTCTGTCAGTGAGGACATCAAATCTTCTAACTCCAATCATTCACTTCAACCTCGTTTGACTCACAGATAATGGGGGAAAATGGGATTGTCTACTGTAAACACAATCATTTTGACATTTGCAAGTGTTTGCTTTCTTGCCAAGAGCTGAGTGAAGATTGACATCAGGGTGGACACACTTCACTGGTATACTGGGTCAAGGGACGCAGTCCAAATGAACAGCATTTAACTGGGCATGGAAACACAATGCTAAGCTAAGTGGCCAGCATCATTCAATGAAATGATTAACTATCTGAAAATGAACTGTTCCTTCATTGGTTACAACAGATCAGATTCGAGAGCGCATTCAAATAAAAAAAAACAAAGGTTGACGAAAGTGCTTTACTCCCAGCGACCTAAAACCTATAAAACACAAAATCAATAAAAACATAAAAGTAAAACAGTAAAATAGTATAAAGGTCAAATCTAGATAGAAGTGTCTGGGGTTGTATATTCTTATCCTGAAGTGAAGGCCAAGGAGAAGAGGTGGGTCTTTATGAGTGATTTAAAATGTTCAATGGTGAATGCAGATTTAATTTCCAAAGTTTAGGGGCAAAAGGAATAGGAAGCCAGTGGAGGGAGCGCAAAGCAGGCGTGATGTGGTCTCTTTTGGCAGCGTTGGAGTCGCTGGACAGATGACTGGTCTAAGCCAACATACAGGGAATTACAATAATCCAGCCGAGATGTTGTAAAAGCATGAACTAAAGTCTCTAAAACTTTAAGAAGAAGACAGGCCTTCATTTTGTCTTGCAATATGAGACAATTCCCCAGATTCAATAAAGAACTTTCACGGCAAACTTTTGTGCCA
The DNA here is from genome assembly GCF_958295425.1 of Solea solea. Classification (NCBI taxonomy): domain Eukaryota; kingdom Metazoa; phylum Chordata; class Actinopteri; order Pleuronectiformes; family Soleidae; genus Solea; species Solea solea. The sequence continues at coordinate 14,078,635 of NC_081149.1, forward strand.
GCGAAACTGGTGGGATCCCATCAAATCCAATCAGAGACAAGAAGCAGACAAGCAGTGGCAGAGTGACACTATACTGCAGAGGAAAAACAGACCTGTACTCACTTCAAAGAGCCAGGGGGATCCTTTAAAAAAAAATCACACCGGCAATAAACTACAACAGAAGTTCATCACTTTTCCATTACATGACGGGGACACTTCAAGGTTACATCGCCCCGAGTGGTCCTCCTCTCTCTGCTGTAACTCTAAAGTCCATATCAGTGATGGGAGCGGTCAAATTATTTACATTTCAAAGACAAGAGGACAACGCGCTGCTGTGTAACGTAGGGACGGCAGACACAGCAGGCCGTAATTTTAGCACAGCGCCACTCGCAAATCACACTAACTACTTGATATAATGTGGATGCACGATGGGCTGAAGTTTTTGTGTCTTTCATCCTGCTACCCCTGGAGTGAAATGACAGATATTAAGATGATAAATATGCCACAGGAACTCGCATTGGGAATAAATTGCCTCTCAGAGACAGCAGCAGAAACCCTCCTCCCCGACATGACTAAATGAAGTAATTACAGGCAGGACATGAAAGAGGTGCCCTGCCCTGTCAACTGAATGAGAGCATTATATTATATCAGCTCTTCACTTAGTCCAAATGGGTAAACATGAAAACAAAGCAAATATGAATGGAATTACACACAATGTGGACGGAAGAAAAAAAGAATCACAATTTGTCACCTGGAGGAAGGCAGGCTGTCAAAAACTGACTCACGCCATGAGAGAGACACAGGACAGTTCACAGAGAGGGGACTGACAGGACAGCGAGCAGGTTACACAGGAAGGAAGGCGGTGCAGACAACAGCAGCAGCAAAGGTGACACCTGACAGAGCCTGCAGTCGATGGCTGTGACTTGAAATTAGAGCAGGATCTTGAGCAGTTGCAGCTCCCTCCTGAGGTTGCTGTTCGAAACAGCATTGGCTGCCTCACAAGTCCCACATGTTTTCAGCTTCATATACTGTACGATACAGTGCATGTGACAAACCTGAGAAATTGATTTCACTCATATTGGCATAATCAGTGACAGATTGGAATGAAAATCTGACCACGCAGGTCGATGCTGGTTTTGACAGGTAACTGTGAGCAAGTGATTCCAAATGTTATGGATGGATCTGAGGGCATAATAATATAACCTGGACATGTTTATGCATCATCGAGGAGCACAACAGAGCATGTGTCGACAAAGCTGAGCTGAACTAAATTAGACAAAAAGATATTAAACTAAACCAAGTCACGTCAAACTATGCGCAACAAAACGAGACAAAGATAAGTTAAACTATAATATACCGTTGTATGTTTCCCCCTATTCTATAACTTGGCTGTCAAACAGCAGCCTAAACACTACTGTTTCACATCACACCCCTGAAATCGAATTTGGTATTCACTATTCATAGCTAGCCAATGCAAATCAACCTGAACCCTAAGACAAATGCAGTCACAGGCCATTTTATTAGGTACACAGGACACCTTTGTAAAGCGGCAGGAGATGATCGTCTGTATACCTAAGTTGTAATGAATGGTTATTATTGCCTGTCTATCATTTTGAACCAGTTTGGTCATTCTCCTCTGATCTCTGGCATCCACAAGGCCTGTTCATCCAGAGATCTGCAGCTCTTTTTCACATCATTCTCTGTAATGCCCACAGACGTTTCATAAGTTCTCTGTCGCCAACAACCTTGCTACGTTTATACGATAGGATATAATGTGAAGTGAATATCTCTTGGGTGTTAAATGAAGAGCAATAACACTTTTAGCAAGACCAGCGGTCGGAGCGACCGTCATTCATTTATTTTTGTGTTCCTTTTCACCCCAACGCATTCCACGGCTTCCTTTGATTCCTGCTCTTATATGTGGCACTCACTCTGTGCTGAAAGAGAAATTAGAGGTAAAGATGACAAAAGCATCCTGCAAATTACAAGGTTTTGTGTTTACTATTCTGAGCTTGAACACGACGTTCTGTTCGGCAGCGCGCTGGTCTTTTTTTTCCCCTTATCTCCGGGAAAAAAAGAAAGGAACAAAAAAGAAAATACCACAGTGGACTGTAAGTTCAGAGTGAAAAACATAGGGCCATAATTATAGCTAAGGATGAAGAGTGAGTCCCCATGAGGGACTCTCATTTGCTCATCTTCATTTGTCCCTCACATGAGAGCGCGGCCGACTCGTGTCTTGCTGAGCAGAACATGTCAACAGTCATTCCAGTAATGACTATATATGCCAATGTCAGAGTGTTGGGCCCTAAATGCCATTCTCTGAAGACATGATTTAAACAAAACATGAGCTGGGTAACACCATTCACAAAAAGTTAATCAGCTGTGACAGTGGTTTTGGCTCATGTGCTGAATGCAGCTTGAATATTTACAATTATTTACATTTATATGTATGTGAGAATGGATATCATCCATACGAGTTCTCCGTCTGCCATCTGGACACAGATGAAACTGGACTGTCACAATGACTAAATACTGACTTCTTGGATAAAAGAAAAAATACATCTGTAAGGGAAAGAACTGCCTGAAAAACAGAACAGACTCTCTGCGCTCTCCCTTTACTGATGTTTGTGTTGACTGACGACTATTACATTTTCTGTTTTAATCTTTAATTTTTTCCAAACGTGTTTTAATAGATGTCAGCAAATGGCTCCTGGAAGTATTAAGTCAGTGAAAACAACACAGTTCTGTATTTGTTGAGCGTGGATTTAGGGAGTAAATGGTTAAATGGGGAGACAGTTCATTGTAACGATAAAATGAGACTTTGAATAACTGGAAACTTTAAGAAGATATAATAACTTCAATTTTTGCACTGGATAAACAAACAAGCTATTATAGCATGGAAACTGATGAGGTAGTTATGGAGTATTGGCAGATTTTGTTATGACCAAACATGGTAAGCTGTGTCCCTGTTTCCACTCTTTGTGCAAAAGCTAAGCTAACTGGCTACCAGTGCATAATGGACTGATACTACCATTAAAACTATTATATCACATTTTAACTTAAGCTTCACTTCAACATTTACTGTGTTGTGATTTTAAAACAAGATGGAGTATTACTACATGAGGTGCCATCACATTGCAGACTTTGTGAGTTGCTAAAAGCATCGTTTAAAATTAGGATTTGGAAACGATTCATTGTTTGGCCTAGAGCTGAAACAATTACTCGATTGTTAATCTTCAACAATTTTGATAATCGATTAATTGGTTTGAAGCTTTTTTCATTATTGAAACAAGATTTCTGATTGTTTCAGCTTCTTAAATGTGAATATTTTCTGGTTTCTTTGCTCCACATCACAAATAAATCATTAAAACTGAATCATTTTGGTATGTGGAGAAAAACAAGACATATCCAGGTTTGACAAACACCGATCAACATTTTCAAACATATTCTGACATTTTATGAACAAAGCGATTACTCGCTTTATCGAGGAAATAATCGACAGATGAATCGATTATGAAAATAATCGTTCGTTGCAGCTCTAGTTCGGTCCTACCTCTTATCTTACGATTTGCGATGGAGCTTAATACAAGCATATTTTCAAATGTCAAACTACACCGTTAACTATTTGCGATCACATTATTTCTCTGATAAGTGTTTTCTTTCATCATTGCAATGGCTCAACACCAGGAAGCAAAGATGCTGATGAAGATTATAGTGACTTCATTAACAGAAGTTAACTTTATCTAATATCGCTGTGTTAATGCTTTGATCGAGGAGTCGCACCCCTGCTTCCTTGACCTCTGCCATATGGTGCCTTGTCTGTTTATCTGCCCGTGAGCTTGTACACACAGAGGCTAAGATGCCTGAGCATCATTGTACATGTATTTCCCTTCAGGCTCAACCTCCTCCTCCTCCTCCTCCTCTCGAGTGGATATCAAAGGCCTGCATTTACAGTTATCTCTGCTTGGCTGCGCCACGGAAGTAATCATTGCAGGTCAGGGGTTAGTGCTCTGGCCCAAGACAGAAACGCAACTGACTGACATCAACTTCAAAGGAAAGCGATCCTCTTAAAGACTGTTGTTTTAGCTCTGGATATCACAATCGGGAGGGTGGAAAAGGGACAGTAAGAGAGTAGTGGAGTGTGTTGTCTGAATGGGCGGTGGTGGGTGGGGGCGCCTTGTGTCTCTGAAGAGAAGTAGAAGAGAGAAAGACTACCTTTGAATAATTAGAACCAACAAGATCAAAGAACAGGCTCAAGTTTGGTCTGCTTAACCTCTGTAACACAGAAACGGAGGAACAACAAAAAAACCATCATTTTATTCCGTCCTGTTGTTATTCCTCTGGTAGGCGAAACCCAAAACCATGTCAAACATAATGGAAAATATTTGAGGTCTTCTTTTATTAACCAAGAACAGCTTTGATGTTTGACGTCTTTATTTGTTTTAGAAGAAGAAAGGGAAGAGGCGATATGGCACGCAAGCGATCTTCTTTTGGAGAGAGCGCGCACACACACACACAAAAAGGGGGGGTGGAATGAATGATACGAAAGCAAACCCAGCTCGTTCTTATACATAATCAATTAAACATCATTATCGGCCCTTTCAAGAGTGACGAGATGAAAGAGAAGCAGCATTTTGTTGGAACACGAAAGCCTTCCTGCTACTGTGCTCTGCTCCCTGGCACGTTCACTGACGTTGCATTGCTACACAGCCTATGAAATGAGAAAAGCCTGGTTTGCTTTAGTATTTAAGTGTTTATATTGGTGCAAACAAAAAAGATTATGTTATAAGCTGAGTCAAACTTGCTGTCATATTTACATGGCAAAGCATGTTATTTTTTTATTCCTTGACATCAAAACTGAAAAAAAAAAGGGGGAATGTTGGGTAAACTGCAGATCCGAGAAATCTGGCAAACTGACTCCACCAACTGCCTTAAATTTAAGTGCCTCTCAGGGGAAACATAAAACAGCTTTGTTTCTGTGGAGAAGAAATTATCCACACCGCTTTTGTTTCATTTCACCCTGTGCAGCTAAAACATCATATTTATCTGACAGTTGTGACAAACTACAGACAAACTGAGAGTGGGTGACTCCTGCTTCCATCATCTCAGTTTGAGTCGCAAAACTGGGTGAATAACGCCAGGTCAAGTGGAAACAAAGCATTATTTCACTGGGCTTTTTGGATTTATAAAGATATGCAGCTCTACAAAGCCACTCTTATTCCTTATAAAGATACACACAGCGCCAGCCTCTTCAGCTTGCTAGGCGTGAAAACAGGTGAGGGGGGATGGGGGGGGGGGGGGGGGGGGGATGGGCGGTGGAATCTTTCATGAACATCCTGTCAAGAGGGAAGGCTGCGGGTGGAGCAGCATCACAGCAAACGTCAGAAGAGTCAGCATTTCAGGGTGGTCAGCAGGAGTGTGGGTGCAAGAGGTCAGACAAACAGTGTGTGAACTATTCCACACAAGGCCACACTATCACTGTCCTGTCAGTGCATCCTTGTGTGTGTGTGGGTGGGTGGGTGGGGGGGCACCAGGCATTAAGACACTGACTCTTGGCTTCCCATCAGTTTTATCTCTGATTATCATTAGAGGTAGAAGAAACCCTAAAATTCTTAATTTGGAAACCACTTTTATTTATCCAGAGCTCTTTTCTTCATTTCTGCACTGACTGGGTTAGGGTTAGGAAATCATGGGGTTTAATGTATTTCTTAAGTGATGGTGCAGTGTGGAATGGAATTGAGCTTTACTATGGGTAACGTTGTCGTGCGGTCTTTATTTGAAAGAAGCCCTCACTTGTCTGCTTAACACTGTGTGAAGGTAATTGTTGCATTGCACATAGCAATAAAGTAAAATTGCCTCTTTTTGGAAGCAATCTGTACAGCAGAGACCTGGAGTAAGATTTGAAATGTATGGAGCAATAATACGACAAAGAAACCTTTGGTCTACTCTAAACAGAAGTTGGATCAGATAATCTGCTCAAATAAAAACAAAAAAAAACACGACTCCATAAGAATGTTGGTGTTGCCTTTGTGTCAACACTCTTGCACAACGCATTATAAACGCACAACAGAGAAGACATTTGATCTTTTGTCCGTGACAATTCACACACACACGCACATTCATTCACACACAGACACACTGCTAAATAATGCCAACAAGGCCTTCTGATCAGCGTCAGGGCCGGCAGAGGTGACGTCCCATTCGACAGGATTCACACGCTCCCCGCTCTCCAGCACAAAAGGGGCAGAACAACAATATTATAGTGTCCGCTGAGTGCCTACCCCCCAGTAAAAACATTTCTGTGAGAGTGGGCTTGACCTACCTCGTCTCCCGTATAAAAACACAAAGCTGAGTGTACTCCAACAGCTGCCGCCTGGGCGCCCTATGGAGAAGAGAAGAAGAGCTTTGAAGATCTTGACCTTCTGGAACAATAAAACGCCATCATCAAACAACTCTCCTGAGACAGACTGCTGACCCACAGATCCAAGTGTCTGCTGGGGATAACTCATATGAAACTGTAGGGATCACTGTGTGCCTATGCCTCTGCATGTGTATGTGTATATTTGCAGCACAGATAACGTGGATCTGGACCAGTCTGATTCCTGCTGACATGTGGAGTGCTTAGACAGTGTTACACAGCGATAGGAAACATACCACTGCACGAAAGCATAATCACTGTTGTGATGTGGTTTCGGCATCATAGTGTGTCCATTTGTCATTTACCTTAGCATTACTCACACAGACTGAGTCACGCTCGATGTTTAAATTCTTCGTCACCCTCAATTAAAATGCTCAAAATGACTCAATCAAAAAATAAACCTGTGTTGTGTGTCTTGACATGAGGAGAGTGGACACTGTTGAGAGTGATGACAGCACATTACTCATTCAAAATGAAATGTTAACATTCTTAATTCACCACCCTCAATGAAAGATGATTAGGATTAATAGAGGAGGAAAAGAATTTGTTTCACTGTTTGCTGTTTTGTCAAACTTCTCCTCTCATTTCAGCACAGCGAATAAAACAGAATTGACCACAGATGAATACTATGGTGGTGTTGCACTGATGACTACAAATACCTTTCTACACATGGCCCCTGTGGTATCTGCTCTGGGAGAGAGATCAGAGGGGCTGAACGGTAAAAAAAGAGGCTCAACTGAGTCGTCTCCCAATATAGGCACACCCGTGTGCAATATGGTGCTTTGTGTGGCTTCAAGGTCAAGGCAAGACCTCCTTGCCTGGCAATAGGAGGAAGTGCTGATATTAACCACCTCAAAAAATACACCAGGTGGTGGTTTCTCAAAATGAGCAACAAACAACACATACCACAAATAACATTTTGGGCCCTTTCTGTTTCCCGTAGTCACTGCAGCGTTTCAGGAAATGTCTGTATCCACACGAAAATATGACTCTAAATGCTGTAGTACATATGCCAGGCCTGTATATAGTATTCAAATTAGAATGTATATAATCACAGAAACAGAGGAAGAAGACCAAACAGAAGCGAAGAAGAGAAAGACAACAATCACAAAGTGCAAGAGCAAGGTGGGATTATGACAACATCACCCTCCCAAAGAATCGTATGGGTGGTCTACATGAAAACACAAGGGTGGCGTTTTGAGATTTCCCCACTCTGGGACCCGTTTTCAAAAAAATATAATACAATTAATTATATAAATTGTGAATAAAAAGTGGATTCACCTAGAGTTTTCTTTTGGACAGTTCCTTAGAAAGGCATGGCTCTGATTTCCAGGTCCCACACTACTCACCATCATCTAGAAGGTCAAACAAGCCATTTTTCTCATATAACCTTGCACTGGGACAAACTGGCGAAAGGTCTCGCAGGGCAAATATGCCGGCTGGGTTTTCTTGCTCATCACACAGGGTTTTTTGAAGGCCCCTTGTCTCTGTCCACATGTTAATCTTTACAGGGCACTCAAGGAAGTGGCGTTGACAGCCTAGATTTGGGGTCAAGAGGGGGCCAGGGGTCAAGCACTTCCTGCTGACATGAAAGCACATCCACGCACACCTTGCTCTTGGTATCTGTCGTCCGCCCCATGACCATCTGTACCTACATAATCTGGGGCTCATCGGGCCCAAACAAAAGCCATGTGTTAATTACCTTTGAAGGTGTAATGACTTCAGGGCTACAGCCGATCTTCATCTGGTTTCAAAGCGAGGGCCAGAGAACAGGTTACGCTTCAGACACGTTACAGTTGTCATATACGCCCTATACCTACCTGCTATGCTTTCATTTCGAGGGGGAATAACAGGACCTTTTGGTTTCTCGAAGAATCGCCTCCCGTATCAAATCCAGAGGTACACAACTCATTCACTCTGGCTTTTGTGGACTCTTAAACAAGTAAATTAGGGAGAAATGTTTGACACGTGAGAACTGGGCCTACACCTGTCCTCCAGATGTGAGGCCATTCACTTTGGTGGAATTTTGTTTTATTTTTCATCATAATTGTTTTTGTACTCCTCACTTTTAGAAATATGACATCCTGGTGGTGGAATTTAGGATTTAGCTCTACTTTTTTCTCATTCACAATCAGCTTTTTTCCGGTTTACACACCTTCAGGAAAGACAAAAAAAAAGTAAACATTGTGGTTTACATTAGCTCTTTTTTTCTGGCGAGGGTCAAAAAAGGAACCCCCATCCTCATATTCCGTAAGCATTATTAAAAGATCACATCCAGATACAGATAGAAAAAAGGTGCTGGTAGCAATCTGGTCATTAGTCATCACAAAAACAAGATGATGAGTCCTGCTGAAGGACCTTCGAGCACTCTTTGTGAGTAACGCCTGAGTAACACTTTCTTCTTACCACAAATCACCACCTTCTTCCTGCCACAGGAGAAAGGGAAGTGGGTGCTGTAGGTTCCCAAACAGATATGTTACCTTGTTTTGAATAAATGTTTCCACTGGCTGACCACAGGTGACCTCAAAGCAAAGATGAGAACTATGCGGGAAGACACCCAGATTTTAATGGCTTAGTGGTTTTATAGGAAGCACCCTGTACTATTGTACCTTGGTTAAATTAGCTTCAATATATCTCAATCCGTCTTCCTAATTAGATCCCGCGACAGTAATTATACCTACCTGTGTTTGTGAGAGGATACGTGCTGTATGCATCTGAATACATCAAAGAGCAGCGAGGGCTTGGCAGCCACATGAGTTATGTACTGTCTATCCCACTTCAGTCTCTTGCAGATATGCAGTCATTCTCTACATCCTCTGGGCTGAGAATAAACAAACACACTCCTTAATCCTTTGAAAACTTTTTTTTTTTTTTTTTTACTTTTGAATTTCCAGTCAAAGGATGGTCAGGGGCCCCAAGACACCTCCTTGTCCTCAGGGCATCTACAGGAGAGTCTGTATGATGTGGGAAGGCAAGCCCATCTGAGCTTCTGACCTACAGGTAAAGACAGACTGAGGTCCTGTGAAGCCGACGCCATGCAGTGAGGCAGCACTGCCAGCCAGAGAAGTTGGTTATAAATATCCACCTCACACGACACTTTCCTCAGCTTCCTCCAAAAGCAAACACTTCAGATGCTACCTTGTAATTTATCACTGCTCTCTTCCCCTGTGGAGGGAATATCAAGGGTGAGGGAAACATTGAGCTGAAAGATTGCAGTGTGTACAGTTGCTTTAATTTTCCATGTTTAATTTTGCCTTTTCATGTTGCTCATTCATATGTATTGAGCTCCATCTTGCATTGCAACATTCACTGCATAAAAGAAACCGGAAAAAAACAGAAAACCAAACTTTTTTAATCCATAATGAGACACAACAAAATCTTACGGCAAATATCTAACACAAGCAACAGAGTGTACTGTTCGCGTTTAATATGAAAACTGTCCGTACCCACTTATGCCACACACTAATTTGTGATTTAAATGTGTGTTTCTTTTACTTTGAGGGTGTAAAAAAAGGCAGAGAAGATGAGTCGAGATTCCTGGTTAGAAAATTCCCAGGCCTGGAAGAGCCTGTGGAAAGTAATCAAGTAGCACAGTGATGTCATTCTGATGAAAGGCAGGCTGTCAGACAGTTGGCGACTATGGGTGCTCTTTGGCATGGGCCACGGCTTGCTATACACAAAAATATGACATCAAAGCAGGTACCAGGCCAGGATAAGAGGCTGGCACTGATCATTGTCTTCTTTGATTACAGTAGCCTCATCCTCTCACAGAGAGGATAAAAGCAAACGGCTGCTCGGTGTTAAGGGAGTGTCAGAAATAATGAGGCACATACCATGCACTAATGGTGTCCAAGTGGCTCAGTGGACTGAAGCACATACCGTGTACTCAAAACATTATGGGCCGGTGTACCGTGCATGGATTAAATCTAGTCTTATAGTCTAGAACTAGACTTAATCCCTGTCTGAAAAACTACTGCAAAGCATTTTGAATGAGCAACAGATTAATGCTCTGTGCCAACGTCTCCCTCTTTTTCATGTTTCTGTCCTTCATGAAACCACAGTGAAACAAAAATCTTTTCAATCTATGCTAAATAGAGTTCTATGCTAAACTCCTGCCAACCTTCAGTCTTTAAAATCAACACTCTCAATAACAGTTTCAAATACAGCTCTCTCTCTCTCTCACATAATTGAATAATGACCATGTTTTACAGCAGGGTGTGGACTTCAAAAGAATTTCCCCACAGAGACTACCAGGTTAAAGGACAGAAAATGAATTATGTGTTGTGGTTCCACTGACATGACCTGTAATAAGGACTTTTCCATGTCCTTTGGTGAATCTTTTGGCATAAATAAACATTTCCAAGACAAAAGGGTTTGATTCTCCTTCTGTCTGCGTAGAGATGAGAATAGGCATAGGAGAAGGAGGACTGCCGCCTCTCTGATGATAATAATAGCAGGTCCCGAATGGTAATAGGTCTACGCTCCCTCCTTAGTTGCTACCTGGCAGAGGGAACTTGCAAAGGGTGATTCAGGAAGCTGGTATGAATGTAAAACTCCAACACAGCTAGGTTCCTCTCATTCATCCTCCTGTAAACCAGCACATTCCTACACACACACACACACACATTAACATGCATGTGCCCCCATCGTCCTGACCGACACAAACATCCATCTTGCTTAGTGTGAATGGTGTGACAGCGCTGTTTACAGGCAATGGCAGCTACTTTGTGACAATCACTCAGATGATGAAAGATCAACAACTAACAGGTGACCTGTCGGCTGAACTATTTGGTTACCCCTCTGTGCCACGAGAGACCCCTAATGCAAGCTGTCCTATCTTGAAAGAGTCCATTTTTATCAGACAGGGCATCATCTGCAAACCATAGACGGCCTGCTCTTACGAAATAAGAGCCTGCTCGACAGATGTCTCCTGCCTCCCTTACTCTCTCTTTCTCCCCATTTACATCCACATCTTAGATGGTACCTCTTGACTCTTAAGTCAGGATCAAGGTTGTTTACCACTTCCCTGAGTAATATCAGGGACATGTGGTGTGGGTACATTAAAGGAATGCCACCACGTGTTAACACCCAGGAACCTCTGAACATGTTCGTTTTGGATTTTAAACAATAGCGTCAACATATTAAGGGGACTGAGGATTGCCTGCAGGTGACGCAAAACAGAAGCCAAAGCTCAAAAACATTTCCATGGGGGAGGTAGTCTCAAATGGTTAATTGACTATATCAAATGTTTTTTGCATAGGCAACATTTATAGATCAGTTTTCTTTTTCAGAATACAGTGACTCCTCTCTGTCTCCTTTCAAAAACAGAGAAATATTGGCCACAGGAGAAATTAAAAGTCATTACTACAATATACACAAAATGTGTCAAGGTTTCAACACGTTTTCGACTAATTTGTAACACCTGAGTTGCTCTCATACATTTCCAGTTCGCCTTTCACCCAGGCTTTTACCAGATTTCCACACTTAAACACTTTGTAAGTTAATACCACTAAATGTCAGGCTTTGGTGTTGCAACCTTCATGGGATTTAGTGCTATAGTTGAGTCCCGCAATCCCTAATCTAACCTGATATCGAATGTTTTAATGCTGGTGCAGTTTACTGTGTAGAAGAGGGTGACAATTAAAATGAATATAAGGAAAAATGTCTATATCATATAAGTTTTATAGATGGGTATCTCTCCTTTGTTCTTCCAGTGAGGACCTCCACCTGTTTCTGATGATGTGAGCCAGAGCCTGTCCCTTTCAAGAGGCTGATCCCTCCTGATCTCTTTGATGTAACCTGACCTAACAGTTCCAACTAGCAGGATTTGATGATCGCGGATGGATCCTTCGACAACAGCATGTGCAAATCAAAACTAACAGGCATGGAGAGACAGACAATGGGGATGTGTGAGCAGAACTGGCAGGCGGCGCAGACAGTGAGTGCTCACAGAGCTATGATGTGTCTAAACGCCAGGCAGGCAACAGTCACATGATCGATGCTGCCAGCCCAGACTTAAGCAGTAAAACCTGTGGATCTGTGAGGGCACATGCAACTGATCGCAGATGAAAGACAGGCTTTGACTTTCACAGGAGGCCTGGGGTTGGGGTGGGGGCTATGGGGGCACTTCTGAGGGACTGCCATCAGAACAGCTGGGTCATTTTCAAATGACCTAAATCTAGGATTAATCCATTAGGATGTGCATAGTTCAGTGTGTGACTATGATATGCACAGATGACGGGAGGCAAAGAAAAACAGGGAGAATTACCAGTGAAAGCCAGAAAGGCTTAGCACTCGGAGTTCAAACGAGGTGCACAGGAGAGAATAAAGCACTCTGTGACAACAGTAGCAAAGCTTAGCAATGTCTCTATCTCCGTCTCCAGCTTACTACGGTGAGGTCAGTTCAACACAGTATCCTTCACGTCCTCTCTGAATCAACATGTTGAGATGCCTCCGAGTGCTCACACTTCTCAGTCACTCAGGTCAGAGGATGTTTTGACCAACCACTGGGGCATCTCTGCGTCAGAGGCCAGTGTCCATCTGTGAGCGATTTAAGGGTTACATTTTTGTGGATGACGTGTGATAAAAACAGAGAGGTATGGGTCAAAGTGACCAGACTCAATCTGTGACAGAGCCTCTCCTTCTGGGCCCTACCACATGTTTTAATCTATACAAGCATCTGTTTGAAGTTCTCAATGAATACCATCAGTCCTGCTGGTGACTTCATATCCATCGTACCTGGCTCGGAACACTTCAACATCCTTTGCACATGCCGATTGACCACAGGGGCTACAGTAAGTGAGAGTTATTTGTTTTTCTGAGGACACAGAGCAGTTTCACATTTATGCCATAATTGATTTTATATCATGACCGAAATAAACATATAAATAAATATATCAATGATTTAAAATGATCACACTTTTTCCTACAATAATGTGTCTTCTTCTTAGCTATCACTCCAGCATTTTAATTCACAGTCATACACATCATCCACGTAGATTTCAACCAGGCCATTTAACCATACACAGTAAGCATTAGTCCCTGATTGAGACAGTAGTTTGTTTTGTGGGGATAAAATCAAATGAAAGAAGCCTATTTTGTCAGTATTACATTTTCATGACAGTCAGATGTTCGACTGAAATTGATCTACAAGCCATCTATAGAGCTCAGTTCAGCGCTTTAACACCAGGCTTGGCAGTTCTCTCTGTACCACAAAGCTGATATAGCATAAATCAATAAGCTTTGCTTCACATCTGTGCTATTATAGACATGAAATGAAATCTCCCTAACCTCCTCAAACGGGGGATTTTGCCACAAAAATACCCTGGAACTGAAATAAACATAATATGTGTATTCCAAACCTGTGTTTTTGACTGTAAACATGTTTTGCAATATCTATCTCTTTAGAACGAGTCAGTTTTTTGTCGCAAAGCCATAAAGAGCTCAGTGTGAGACAAATCTTCATCAAAACAGCACCATCAAGTGCTAACCTTGATCACTTCTGCTGCCTGGGCCACACTGCAACTTAAATGTGTACTTAAAATGAGGGGTTGGTTGTTCGAAGGAAAGCCTACCTCAAGCATAACGAGGCATTCCTGTGTTAAAAAGCTGGCTTCCCATCAGGATGCTCTGCTTGACTTAAAATATACAGTAGACCAGGAAAGTTTGGGAGAGACTGAAGTGGGAGGGAGGAGGCGGAACAAGGGGGGAGAAAGACTGATGGTTGCTTTGATCTTTGGAAGCCTGTCTGGATTAAAAAAAAAAGAAGAAGAAAAAAGGACAAGTGTCCAAGTCCCTTTTTCTTTAGAAATACGATTAACTCAGCTATTCAAACTCTGGAGGTGTAGTTTTAAAAATAAAGTGAAATAACAATAATAATAATAACAATAATACACATTTTCCCTATAGGCTAGTTTTTCCCCTGGCATTGTTCTTGGGGTGTTGATTACGTTTTGTTTTTTGTTCCCACTTGATTTTGTGGCAAGTGTGTAACAAGATGCGTATTCTCACTTCATAAATTTGTGGCGGAATGGGAAATAGGCATTTCAAGGCCAATAAAAGCCACCACATCAAATGAAACATCGCGGATCAAAAGAACCGACTCATGGGCATGTTTTCCCCCTCTAAATTAAAAGGGGGGTAGTCTGCCACGCTTGATCATGCCCTGAGTCCTGCCCCACTCCTGCGATTGGCTGGACGAACACACAAGGGGGGAAAGTTTGAATAAAATACATGAGCATGGCACGAGTGTTGTCGTTCAAGCTTGCGCGCTTGGTCCAGCAGTACTTGACTTCTATCAGAAAGATACATATCCAGCGAATTCTACAGATGACTGTGATAAATCTTGGAGGACTTGTAATTTGAGGTGACATTAAACTCGTGCGTTTTTGGGAACGGATGCCAAGTGTTAATGCGTCTTTTAAGCCGTGCGTAATAGTCGTTTCTTTCCTGGCCCCATTTTTTTTTCTTTAAATAAACCTTGTTTCCTTGCATTTGGAGGACGTGCGCTTAACCCAGGGATAAGATGACTGCGATCAGAATGGTTTCATCAGTGCTGCTGGTGGTGCTGATGCAGTCCGGAGCTCTTTGCGCACGGAGGTTCCGGGGTGGCCGCAACCCGCAACCACGACGCGCAGCACCTCCTCCCACATACCGGGCCGACCGGGGTGACACCACGGAGAGCTTCCCTCTGGATTTCACCGCCGTGGAGGAGAACATGGATAACTTCATGACGCAAGTGAAGAACCTGGCGCAGTCCCTGTACCCGTGCTCGGCGCAGAAGCTTGACTACGACATGAAGCTGAACTTTTTGGAGAATACATCAGTCACCTGCAACGACGGGAGTCCTGCAGGGTACGTACAAACAAAACTGAGAGACACGTTACAGTGTAATAGATCGTGATTTCCATGTGACTGGATCAGCGGCAGGTCAAAGCAGCGGAAGCTGTGAAAGCTGTGAAGCAGTGAGTGCACCCTGAAGCCACAGGGGTTCTTTAGTTTGCTGAGTCCGTCAGCAGGGCGCACGTCGTCCCGCTGGACATCCTGCTACCCGAAGTAAACTCACATGTATCTGACCTAAGGACAGCACAGCTTGTCTCTATCAACCAGTTCTCACATTTTTACATTACATTTTATATATATCACCCATTAAACCAATTACTGTATAAATAAATTAAAAAAGAATAAAATATATTGTGCCAGGACAGAACCAATTCCAGTGTGGATAAGAGGGACAGCTGCTTTGCGTTAGGGAAGCGTAACATTTTGAAATTTACGGTTAGCCACATAACGATTGTTTCATTTAATTTGCTTCAAACTAAAATGCAGGATTTTCTCTAAAAAAAATGACATCTTAACTTCACATATTAGATTTTAGTGCACAGAACCCAGCCCATCGCTATCTCTCTGTCTCTATCGCTCTATCTGATAATCTGATAAACCAGTTCCGTTGTCATTAAAAGCATATTAAAATGCACATTAACACCAGCAAGTATAGTATGATACATGAACACTGCTGAGTCCTACAGAAACACTGTTATGTTCCATTTGATAGCAGAGGGTGAAAAAAACAAACTGTCAATATATTATCCCACATCTTAACAGTTAAGTTGTGTGCCACAGTTGAGGGGCAGTATTTAAATTGCATTGCCACAGGAGGCTCTGATGTGTGTACTGAGGCTGCCGAAACACTAATCCATCAGTTACAGTTGTCACAGTTAAAGACAATCAAGGATGCAATGTAAAAAAAAAAGAAGAAAAAAAAAAAGACATTCACTTAATGGGAAGGTTGAACTGTGTGATTTATCTCCCGTAGTTACACTTGTTATCGGGGAGTGGGTTCATGCTTGTTTAACTTGCCAAACCTGCCTTCACTTTATAAGCGCAGTTCACACACACACCAGTCCTCAGCCTACATCACTGACTTTGGCTCACAATAATAGTACAAAACATGAACAGTAGCCAATATGTGATTCAGTGTCTGAGAAAGCAACTCAAAGCTTCCGCCAAGTCTGTGTTTTTTCTTGAGTTCAGTCACTCTTGGTATGCATTGAAAAACATTACATAAGGACACTGGCATTGAATCTATTGAAAAGCAGGTGATGCGTATATAACATACAGCACATCTAAAATTAACTTTATAGTCTAAATTTAATGTATACTTATCTTGCCTCTGGTGCATTTAAAGACTTAATTGTTGGCCCTGTCGATACACAACAGGCGGACATCTACACAAGCCAAATTAAGTTACGCTGTTTAATTTATCGTCTCATCACTACTATGGCCAGCAGCCACGATCTTATCTATAACGAGTGTGATGACAATCCTGAGGAATGATGAGTTCAAAGTAAAGAGATTACGATGGTGCATTACCAATTGTTGCAACATTAAACATGATGAATACCATCAACCAGCATCTGCAGTACAAACAGGATAGGAAACAGGGGGATTTTTATCTCCTGCCCAATCACAAGATCAGTTTCCTAAGTGATGAACATACAAACAACTTCATTGTTGTCTCCGCTCTGCGTTCTTCTCGGTGGCATTACATTTTTTTGCTGTTTTTGTGTCACCTTTCTGAGATAGCGATCCAACAACAGGACATATCCTTGTTTAGATGAAAACAATGATGTCATGGGTGTTTTGGATTCATGCTTGGATTCCATCACAGACAGTGGAAACAAAGAGAGTATTACTTTCCATTGCAATATTACGTTGCATTACATCTTTACCCCAGCACAGCACATCATATGATTGTATGCATGGCAGTGCAAAATAAACATTGAGGAATCTATCTGACGACTGCTACAATGTATTGATTTTATATTGTTTGCTGTCTTGTAGGTACTACCTGAAAGAATCCCGAGGCAGCAGACGCTGGTTGATATTCTTAGAAGGTCAGTATTAAGGGCAAATTTTCCTGATTTTATTTAATCCCAGATTTTAGTGTGATGTATTAAAAAAATACATGCGTTTTATTTATGTGGCTGTGTCCAGGTGGCTGGTACTGCTTCAACAAGGAGAACTGTGACAGTCGATATGAGACCATGAGGAGGTTGATGAGTTCATCCAAGTGGCCCCAAACAAAAACAGGTCCGCCTCACACACTTTGAATGGTTCACTTTTCAAGAGCACTGAGCACAATTATCACCTGCAGTAAATCCTGACACCCACCATCCAAATACAAACAAGCAATGTCTCAAATTAAAAGGATCAGACAAATTTGCAGTGTTATTGACACTGACACCCAGTGTAGGGTTACCTGGCGCCCACAGCTAAAGTATCAGAGATGCCTCCCTCTTTCATTGAGATGTAATAACTGTAATCCATGTGGTAATGATGATGAAGAGGAAGAGGATGTGCCTGGGAGTGCCAGCCCAGGATGGCTAATGATACATGTTGATCTGTCTCTGCAGGCACGGGAATCCTGTCTCCACTGCCGGAGGAAAACCCTCACTGGTGGAACGCCAACATGGTGTAAGCTCACTCGTGTTTGTGTTGTTAACGACCCCCAACGTGTCACCATAAACAGAGATTTTAACTTCATGTTGTCTGTGCAGGTTCATCCCATACTGCTCCAGCGACGTGTGGAGTGGCGCTAAAGCCAAAACGGAGCAAAGTAAGAAATGGCTGACAGACAAAAACCATGACATACTGTTTCTGTCTGTAGTGATACCTTACAGAGCTGCTTTCTTTGTCTTATTTCTAGGTGGCTATGCCTTTATGGGTTCACTGATCATTCAGGAGGTCGTAAAGGACCTGCTGAACAAAGGTCTGGACAATGCTAAGGTCCTACTCTTAGCAGGAAGCAGGTGTGTTCATGTGAAGACTTTCTTTGTAATCTGATCTTTAAAATCAACATTTTTATTCCTGTATAGGTAGGCATATGTATAATCAGTGTGATAATGACACACTTCTGTGTGCAGTGCCGGTGGCACTGGGGTCCTGCTCAATGTAGACCGCGTGGCAGAGCTCTTGGAGGGACTAGGGCACACTGGGATACAAGTGCGAGGTCTGTCCGACTCTGGCTGGTTCTTGGACAACAAGCAGTACCACTGCACAGACTGTGTGGACACAGTCAGCTGTGCCCCCACTGAAACCATCAAGAGAGGCATCAAGTAAGGGAAACAATTAGAATCAACTTAAAATGTATTTTTGGACAATATTATTAATAATATTATTATTTTAGCTGCAGGTGATGAGATCATCAGGTGTGTAGCGTACACTAATATCCAACTTGTACTTAATTTGACCTGCTTTGTCAGGTACTGGGGTGGAGTGGTGCCAGAAAGGTGCAGGCAGACTCATCAAGGAGAAGAGTGGAACTGCTTCTTTGGATACAGAGTATTCCCATCAATAAAGAGTAAGTCAAACATGTCTATATCATTTTTCTTTTGGCTTCTCCCTCTCTTGGGGTTGCCACAGCGGATGATCCGCATATAATGCCAGATAATACACACATGGCTATGCAGACATATTGTGCATATGTATGTATTTATTCATATACAATGGGCTCCAAATGTAGTCCTATAATCTCTATAACCTGTTCACCATGTGCAGGCCCGGTGTTTGTGGTCCAGTGGCTCTTTGATGAGGCCCAGCTGACAGTGGACAACATCCAGCTGACAGGCCAACCTGTGCAGGAGGGCCAGTGGCGCTACATACAAAATCTGGGCATAGAGCTGAGAAACACACTCAAAGATGTCCCGTAAGTTTTTGTCCCAGCACTCTCTCATTCTTTATGAGAATAACTGCATGGATTCATAGTGATTTTTGTTATTGTTATGTTTCCAGGGCTATGTTTGCTCCAGCGTGCCTGTCTCATGAGGTTATCACCAGAAAGTGAGTATAATATAATTTTCACTTTACGTCTCTTACTGGTGCTTAATTGACAGGGGGATTCAAAACTTTGCACTAAGGCTGTTCTACATGTGAGATGACACTGCCCCCATGTGTTGTGTTCTAGTTACTGGACTGATGTGCAGGTTAAGGGCACCTCCTTACCCCGAGCACTGCACTGCTGGGACCGGAGTCTCCATGACAACAGGAACAACAAAGCCCCGCCCAAGGGCTGCCCCGTACATTTAATTGACAGCTGCCCATGGCCGCACTGCAACCCCACCTGCCCGACCATCCGAGACCAGTTCACGGGACAAGAGATGAACGTGATTCAGTTCCTCATGCACATGGGCTTTGACGTGCAGAAGATGGCTCAGCAGCAGGGCATGGACCCCAGCAAGCTACTGGGCATGCTCAGCAGTGGCAGCTAAAGAGACACGCACAAACAAAAGTATCTCCAAGCTAAGCCCCCGTGCAGGGTCGTCTGGTCTCTCTGGCCAGTCCCATGCCAATACCTCCAAATACTCATCCAACCCTCACAACCCATTCTACCTTTGATATATTCTCCTCTGACCTCCTGCTTACTTTAGCCCAAACCTCAGTCAACCATAGGGGCTTACTTACATCATGTCCCACAAACCTTTTCCTCGTTGTACTGACAACAAGTACAGGGGCAACACGCCTCCATGTTAAGGCACGACTCTCTGCTACGCACCATTTAAATTATCTTTTGCTTTGTAAAAGAAAAAAAATATCATGAATGTAATCCAGTTTTAAGGATGCTCATTGATGTTATGTTTTTTTAATATATATTATTTTCATCCTTCCATATAGTCACTATAGAGTATATAAGGGTATAATTTTTGTCCAGTTTTATAGATGATTCTTAAAACCAAATATCTCAGACATCAGGTTCAACAGGTTAGTTGAGAAAAGCACTGGATCAGGAAGAAAATTTCATAATTTACCTCGAAAAAAACAATGACAAAAATGATAGAAAGAGACAGAAACAAATAATCCAGAGAGCCTGGCCAATATGAATTATTGATGGCTGATGCTGATTTAAAAAAATGTATGATATCAATGTATCGGTCAATGCGTATATTAAAATTGTTATTACATTACAAATTAAGCTAATAAATATATATAACTTAAATGACAAAAATAATGTGTCTACAAAGGGCTAATATTGGCATCAGCCAGTTAATTCATTGGTCGGGCTCTAATAACCAATTGAATCAACTTAACACACTCTAGTTAGGCTGCATGAATTGCTGTAATTTTATAATGGAAGTAATCAAATAGAATTACAGATAAAGTCCTCATATTATTATTGCAATTATCATCAGACAGCAAAAGGTCACTGGAGACGTAACTGTTATTTTTGACAGTGTTGGCTTCAAAGTGGCACACACTCGACAGCCGCGAAGATGCCATGATGGTCTGGCTCAGTTGTGTTCTGAAACTGATTAAGGTGCTAAAGTGGACCGACCGGTGAACACTTAAGGTCTATCAGTAGCTATACATACAACACAGTGCCATCACATCAACTCTATACCTCTGTCTCAGAGGCCGCGTCATCACAAGAAGACTGTTCAGACTCTTTCAAAGGCGACACATTCGCGTTAGGCCACCTCGGCAGATCCTCAGATCAATGCAACAAACATTTAAAGGGAGACAAATATTGTGTATTGTATATTTTTTGAGTATTTGTATAGGTTCTTTCGAGTGTTCACTCTTGCAACTCCCTTATTATATTTCATCATAGAGATCACTTTTTAATATAATGACAATGTTGTATGTAATAATGTCTTTATAAATGATGTTTGTTTTTTTAAAGGACCTCTATTTCACATCAGATCAGAGATGGAAAGGTATTACAAATTTTATTCTGTAACATATTTTTTAACAGAAAAAAAAAACTCAAGCTACATTGGTAATTTACATATTTATTTTGTTATGTAAATCATATTTATAAGTGCTATTTTCACAGAGAAGTGATTCTTTGTAAATTGTAAATACATTGCTTTTTTTTTTCTCTCTTTGTGTTGATTGCATGTCTTTGTATCGAAACCTGAAAGAAAAATCACATTACATATACTACAAGGTAAATACTGCTGTTTGGTCCTGTTATTATTGATCTTATGATTCATAATACTGTTATTATCACATCAGTTTAAATGCTGATACACTGATGCTGATATGATGAAATGAAAAGGATTTGCATTTATGCAATTCTCATTTCATAATCCCTTTAATCGGGAGGTTAGGACAATGGCTCCCTGTGGTCTCCAAACACAGTCTATCAATATTTTTGACATGACAATAGTTATAAATAGTAACATCAATAGTAACACCTAATATTGCGGGAAAGACAGATGTATTGCCTTTTTTGCTCCATGCATTGTAACCTTTCGCCCTATATCAGCTGGGATTGGCACCCTCATGTGGAGGATAAAGGTGATGAATGAATGAATTCTATGCATTTCTCTTCCTAGTCAAAACCTGGTGCAATATGCTACACAAACTTAAACCCAACTATGCTGTTTGTACAACATCACAACCTCTATGGCCTGCAATTAGACGGATAGGCAAAACTGGTATATATAATATAACAGAGTTTGTTACCAGGTTAAGGAATTAGCTGCCTAATTCAAGTCATGGTATTATTTAGAATTACGGGTGGGAATCAGTATCAGTCGGTATCGGTTCCGGTCAATACTGGTCAAAATCACTGGCTCGGATATCGGACAGATAAACATGTACAATCTGATACAATCCAAAAATCCTATATAACTAATGCTTCACTAAGCACAGACTGTAAAAATATAAATAAAAATCAACAAAAGCATTTTAGACGAGTCAGGTTTGGGCTATCTATTTCTTCTTTTTTGGGAGAGCAATATTTGTGACACAGTTATGTCTTTGAAATGACTCGGCACAAAGGAGTTCATAAAACGACTGTATCAGAAATATCAGTATCGGTAGATACTCAAGTTCTTGATATCGGTATCGGACACAAAAAAGTAGTGTCGGGACATACCTATTAAGAATAATTACTTATATCTATTTCTCAATTATTTGTACATATTTCTTCACAATACGTTCTTTAAATCCATCCATCCATCTATGCACATATATCTAGTGACACAGTGTACTAACTGTTTAGCACAGCTTAAAAAAAAATAAAAATATATATTTTAGTTGGTGGTTTTCTGAAAGAATCACCTTGCACTCTGTAAATCAAAGAATCACAGCATATACTAATATCACAGGTTCCAGTATTTATAGTAAATGCTAATCCATTTCCACTTCCCTCTCACGTGCATAGTTCAAATCTGTCATCACTTGTGTATAATCATCCCCCTGGACCTGTATGTAATTTCTGTCTCTAATGGGAGACTTAGCCTCCTGCCCTATCATTACACTGTGTATAAATGCCAGTTTCTTACTGAGGGAGCTCTGACTCAGCCACTCCGGGTGCACCCTTGAAATACGAATCTTATACTGCCTGCCACATGTAGCCTCCCACCCCTCTGTGGAATATAGACCCCCTATTTATAGACCTGGTGCGGCCTGTAACCCTGGGCTGGGCACAAACTTTCATTTTACAAGCCATCCCTTAGCAGTCCAACGAGAGCACACGGACACACACGGGACACACAGGAGGGAGACAGTGTATGTTTATGTGGGTGAGAAAGGGTAGGAGACGAAATCCGAGAGGTAAAAAGGAGACAGAAACCGTGAGGCAAAGCGCAAGAGACGAGAGCCGACAGACTGTATGATTTTCACCGACAGTTAAGAAAAGCCTACAGTGAAGAAATTACGAGGACCGATTCACGGAGTAATGGGATTTGACTGACAACACAACGAGATACTCCACCTGTTTGGCACAGGGGGCTATTGTTGGAAGACTGATCCCTGCATGTATCTTACAAAGGAAAACTCATTGGACAAGCAATTACTTCACACCACTTCACCAACTTGTGACACACTGGACAACTTGATTGAAGAGCGCAAACAATCTTGGAAAACAAAGATTTCTGAGGACATACACCACGGCTGTCAGTAAGATCAGGATCATATCTTTATACATAAAAACACTATAAAAAAAAGACAAATACTAGTGCTATATGATTTATATTTATTTATATAAAAATAATTTCTACATGTATAGTCCATAGGCTTGTACAGCCAAGTTGTGGCATTTACTTAACACACAACAACAACCTGCCGATCATATGGATCTTTCATTAAAAAGGTCTAACTGAATTTGCCTTACTATAACAAACTATTGTACCAACTTCAGTATAACAGTGTAAAATTGTAACTTAAACACAGTTCTGTAATTACAAAGCACAGTCCGGGAAGAATTACAGACATTTATAATTACGGTCCATCTATAAAAGGCAACCAAGGAAAGGACTGTGTCGGGAGAGAAGAGTAGGCCGCAAGGACACTGAGACAGAGAACAGGACGCTGAGAGTCTCACTAAGACAAACAGCTGCTTCTGGGGGGAGAAGACACATCATGGATCCTCATGGAGGACACTACCTCAACAAAGACGCTGTGCTGTCACCTTTGGGTATAGCTCGAATGTGCCAGATGCTGCTTGGCTGCACCATAATGGCCCTTGTGTCCCACAGTGCAGGCTACAGCGACAACTATGGAACCTTCTGCATGTTTGTGTGGTGCTTCTGCTTTGCCGTGACACTGGTCGTTTTCACGTTGGACATCACGCGGCTCCACACTTGCATGCCCATTTCCTGGGATAACTTCACCGTGGCCTTTGCCATGCTGGCAACTCTCATGTACATCACTGCCTCTGTGGTCTACCCTGTTTACTTCCTGCAGACTGAGTGCCCGGATGAAAGCTGCGAGGTCCAAATCTACCGCATTGCTGTTACTGTCTGCTCCAGTGTCTGCTGTTTCCCATACGGAGTTGAGGTGTTTTTAACTCGAGCCAAACCAGGAGCTGTGGTGGGTTACATGGCCACTGTGTCTGGTCTACTCAAGGTGGTCCAGAGTTTTGTGGCCTGCATTATTTTTGGGGCTATTGCCAATGACAGTGAGTACAACAACTTCATTGCTATGGAGTATTGTGTAGTGGTGTACAGCCTGTGCTTCTCTGTGACTGTGGTCGTGGTCATACTGACAGTTTCCGGAAGGACCTCATCCCTCCGTTTTCCCTTTGACCGATTCGTAATCGTCTACACCTTCTTTGCTGTGATCCTCTACCTCAGCACTGCACTGATCTGGCCCATCTTCAGTTTTGACAGGAAATATGGTGCCACTACTCGTCCTGAGGACTGTCCGCGTGGAGCGTGTCCCTGGGACAGCAAGCTGGTGGTGGCAGTGTTCACCTGTGTCAACCTAATCCTATATTTTATCGATCTGGTTTACTCTCAGAGGATACGCTTTGTCTCCAGTTCTGCTGTCTAAAAAAAAGTCACCCCCGGAAGACATTTTAGCCTCTGAGGCAATTCCTTGACAGTAAGGCCTCAATGGACTCAATCCACTGAATCCATGATTTAATGGAGTTATGTATGTGTAACAGTTTTAATTGTCACTAGTCATTCTTTTTCTAGTATTTAGCCTCTGTGCCAGGCTGCCAACTGACAGTATTACTCAAAATACCATATATGCTGCATAGCAAGTTTTGTAGTGACGTACCAGGAAGAACATGAAGACTCTGGGAAACATTTCCATCTCAGCATCGAATACATCCCACTTCTCTGACTTCCGCTGGAGATCTCAAACAAGATGGACCTGCAGGAAAGAATGAAAGAAAGAATGTTTGGAATATCCGAATAGTGTTGCGTTAGATAAACACCCTCAGTCATTTATTGTATTGTAGTAATTTAAACTATTTAAATCATAAAAACACATGTCTCAGAGATGTTAATATATTATGTCTACAGTATGCAATTGTCTTGTGGGCTTTTTGAAGGTCTCAATATTGGTTCTAGACACATTTTTATTCTGTCTTCTGTCTCAGTCATAGAGGATTTAGGATTTAAAATCAAGACCTCCATTTGATTAACAAGGAGAAGGGATGTGTTTGCCTGTCAGTGGCGGTATTACAACATTTTCTGAACTACATCTTAAAGAAAAACACACAGCAAAAACCAAACAACATGGTAATGTTCCCTCACATTGGCGTGAGAGGTAGAAATGAGAGTCTAACATACAGTACATGACTTCATTAATGCAAATTCACAGTTACAGATCAAATAGTCTACCGTGTTAATCCTAGAATAGGTCTGGCTCTGGGGAGGGGTTTGGTACTTTGCAGAAGGATAATACATACAACTGATAAAACATTTATGTTACCATGGTAATGTGTTTGCAAGATAGCAGTTCGGCGATTATGTGAAATATTGGCCTTTTACAGACTTGTCCATTAGTGTAGTCTTGACTACAACACTAATGTGCACTGATTGTAGATTCTGGTTTAATAGCCATTTTATGCTATATGCATCATATATCATATTTTTCTGTTATCCACTGAATGTTAAAAAGGTGTCTGATACTGAAGATTATAAGGAGCAACATTGTGAGAAGTAAGAATTTCATTATTTGGGATAAATATAATCATGCAGTGTGACTTTGTTTTGTTTTTTGCTTTTGTCAAGTTTCTGCTTGGTTCCATGTTTAATAAAAATACTGAATAGTGTGTTTTGTATGTCTTTTTCTTTACTGAGATAAAATAAATAGTAAACTAGTGTGAATCATTGTCAAAATATGGGCAACACATATCAACGATATACACATATCACAAAGACTCCTTAAACTGTGGTTATTATACAGTATAGATACAGTACAGTTGTTCCCTGTGTTAGTTATGTTTTATTTATTTATTTATAGTTTTGGAGACATTAACACCTTTTTTTAAATAAAATCATATTGTTTGAAAAATTTCTGACTGCATAGGCTATATGTCAGTTACCACAGCATACCCAGGTATTTGTTGTATTCATTGCAAGTCATACATTATTGCAGTATTCAACAATTAGCTTCTCTGGTATCATGCAGCCCCAAATATTCCAGCTTCCATACCAAGCTTTTCCCTTTATCAAATCTTCACAACCATATACACTGTAGGTGAATGCTGCCAAGTTTGACTGTCTGGAATTGCCATTACAGATATCTGGGATGTAATTTTGACAAGCTGTAATTTCACTGTGACTATAGTATAAATTGTAATTGTAGATACCTGTGACGTCATTCTTACCAGTCAAACTACAGTTACAGGTTATGAATTGAGGATAATTAAAGATATATCAAACTTGAGTTGTAACTCGGCATAATGACGTAGTAATCAGAGGTAATCAGAGATATCTACAATTCAGCTGTGGATAACCCCACACACGAACGGCAAAAGTGACGTCATTCTAACTAGTAAACAGCGGATATCTGTGACGTCATTCTGACAAGTAAATACTGACCTATAGGTATCTGTGACGCCATTCTGACTAGTAAATAGTAAACTACGGACTGTAGTTTTGACTAGTAAAACTGACTTCACAGATACCGGTAGTGAATGTCCTGTCGACCGATAAAATGTTAAAACCGCTTGCCATATCTGTGACTGTTCACTGGGATACACGCGTTGCTTTGTGGGTGAGGACAGTGTGAGGTCTGTCTCTGTCCCCGCTGTTTTCTTCAGTGTCTTTCAGGCCTTCGCCAGCAGAAGGTGATAAAGAATCCCCTTCACAAACTTTGCAACCCCGCGGCAATACCTGACGCAACTGGCATTCCAGACTGGAGGAACCCCGGTGATTGGTCGAGCGCCGTCACCTGTTCACTAAACACGCAATGTCATTGGTTCTCTAACGTGTCCGCCAGGAAAACGTCTCGCCACGGTGAAGTTACAAGCAGCCGGGCCACGTTGACTTGAAAGTCTTCTCATTTCAGGTGTGTTTTTGTGCTGCTGTTTCGTCGCTGTTTATCAGTAAGTTGCTTATTTTTTAAATCCTCAACAACGTAAACCGTCGACAAAATGGCTGCTGCCACTGTGTATTCAGATATGACGCTCTGCTTAACAAGGAAGTTTTGTTTACAACCGTTGTTATGTGCTAGTGCTAGTTACTTGACATTGATAAATTGTCAATGACAGTTGTTGATATACATCGCTTGCCATGATGAATATGCAATGTGATCAGCTACCGGAGCTCTGTAAACATGTGTGTGTTTCACAAACAAATGCTCTAACACACACACACACACACACATATATATATATATATATATATATATACAGCACAGTCAAGGGTCTGTGAGGACAGGTTATGTTTTTTTGTTCACTGTTAAAGATCCAGTGTCTAAATTTAGGTAAATTCTATAATATAATAATTATACATGGCCAGTAAAATTATAGGGAAAGAGCAGAAGCAGGTTAAACGGAAAGCACAAAGAATTGTGTCTCATTCTGAATTCATGAAAAATGCACGGGCAATAGAATATAAAAGAGTAGATTGGAATCGATATATAGAAAATAAAAATATGTAGTATCAGTAAAACTAAGTATGTAACATCAACCAAGAACATTTATAGGAGGCTTTTATACCACATTCAATAACTTTTTGTAATTATTAATTGTATAATTGTTTGTCTTGTCTTTTTTAACCACTTTAACCACCAAAGTCAAATTTCCACTTTTGTGGACAATAAAGAATGACAATTTCATTCATTTATATCATTCACCAGGTTGGCTCAAAAGAGGTTGTAATTTTGGACCACCCTTTTTTTTTTACTATAATCTTCACTATCTTCTCTTTTTTTAAATTACATTTGATTTTTTCTTTTAAAGCTTTGGTGACTTAAGGCTTCATAGGTTCTGCAACTCACTTGGAAGTTTGAGGTGAGGAATATCACATATTAAATTGCAGCCTTTGCAGTTTGCTAACAGCATTCTCTCTAATCGTGGTTTCACTTTTTAACCCTGATTTGAGCAGGCAACTTGTTCAAGAATAAGTAACGGCAGTAAATATCTTACGGCCACTTCAACAGTGCTGTTAACACACACACAGGTAAAATGAGCGTGGGTTTCATAGGAGCGGGCCAGTTGACCCATGCTCTGGTGAGGGGCTTCTCAGCTGCAGGTGAGATTTGAATCACACTTGAATCACCCTTTGTGTTTTTTAGATTTGTGGTCTTGATGCGTGTGTTGATTGCAATCAGACGTCTAATTGATTCCTGACTGTGTTTTCTCCTTCAAGGCGTGATTGCCACCCAAAGAATCACAGCCAGTTCCCCAGACACGGATCTCCCAACAGTACAGGGATTGCGGGTGGGTAGACGACTAGGGAATGGGTGTTTATGACGCTGGTTCCAACAATAATTGTATTCAATTTAGAATAATAATCTATGTTGTTTTGTGTTCATGAAATGTGGCCAAGTTTTAAAATGATCATAAGCATGAAACCTTTTTAAAAGGGTATTGGAATGTATGGAGATGAAGGAACATGGAATCTTTGTTTTCCTAGTATTATATTATTTGATGTTACTGGGTATGTATGGATGTATGTGTAAGCATGTGTGTTTGTAGAAGAGGTCAAATTGCAATAGGTTGTGTTCAATTCAGAATTACATCATTGTATGCATGTAATCAATCCCAATTGATACTGCAATCTAGTGAAATACTAAGACATGTTATTTGCACAGAAATTAGGTGTGAATTTCACCACCAGCAACAAAGAGACGGTGAACAAGTGTGATGTTCTTTTCCTGGCCGTGAAGCCCCACATCATTCCTTTTGTACTGGATGAGATCGGATCAGACATAGAAGATCGCCATCTAATTGTGTCCTGTGCAGCAGGGGTCACCATCAGCTCCATAGAGAAGGCAAGTCATAGCAGCCTTTTTCCTCCATCACTAACAAAGAAAAAAAAACGATGATTGGATTCAGTGATCATTGGTTACAAACCCATAAAATCAGACTATTAAAACTGAATAGTTTAACATTCTGATAATTGAAATCCCCAATGATGTATTGTTTCACATTAACATCGCATTGATGTATCTCGCAGCTCTCGATGACACTCATGCCTTTTTTAGACAAATTCACACAATTTAATCACAAAGCTTTCTCTGTAGTTTTATGGCCTGACTTCAGCAGACCCTCCAGCAAAATAGTCACATGTTAGTCACAACAACAAAACCCAGTAAGTCTTGGCATTTTGAAGTGCACATCAGCTAACTAAACTGTAAACATTTACAGAAGCCGAGAGTGCCCATGGTTGCAACATAATAATCTCATGATAATGAGATAAGTGTGGAGAGACTGAATATTGTCGGGTTCATAATCACAGATTGGCCCCTAAAGCACTCGGGGAAGAATCAAACAACTTGTAAACAGGCCCTAATTGTATAACCGGGGGGGGCCAGCATGGTTTCGGTAACAGGGAAGATTCATCTCCCATCATGTGGGTTGACCATTTTCCCGTGGTAATAAATTGATTATTCCATGATCTCAAGACAACGTAATTACAAAAAATATATATAGTAGCAGCCATGGCCGCTCTCGGCTTCTGTACATTACATTACATTACATGTCATTTAGCAGACGCTTTTATCCAAAGCGACTTACAAGGGAATTGAGTACAACCGGCCAGGGGTGGTGTTGAACTTGCGACCATTAAGTCTTTTGCAGACAGGGTACCGGTCTTAACCACTGAGCCACTCCACCCACTGTAGAAATTCAGTAAGTGCTCTCAATATAACGCCTTGCAATATTTATGTAACCTTCACAGATAAGGTTAAAAAATGCTGTCTGGGGAAACACAAACAGGGAATTCTAGTCATCCAGCTTTAGTTTCAGGACAGACTCAAAGGACAGTTCAAATCATGAACTTATACTTATATATAGGTTATAAATCCAAGTGAAAGCAGTCCATGAGTTAGTGCTTTGCTCCTCCCCTTGCAGAAACTGCAGCAGTACCGCCCTTTTCCAAAGGTGATGCGATGCATGACCAACACTCCAGTGGTGGTGCGTGAAGGGGCCACCGTGTATGCCACAGGCACCCATGCAGCGGTGGAGGATGGGAAGCTTCTGGAGCAGCTGATGGCCAGTGTAGGATACTGTGCAGAGGTGGAAGAGGATCTGATTGATGCCGTTACTGGGCTCAGCGGCAGTGGCCCTGCCTATGTGAGACTTCTCTACATACAGTATTATCCAATGTGTCCTGAAATTGTGAAAAAATGTATCCTTTAGATTGTTTTTCCTCATGTTTATCAATTGTGGCTGTGCAGGCTTTCACAGCTGTGGATGCTCTTGCTGATGGTGGAGTGAAAATGGGCCTACCCAGAAGACTGGCTGTACGCCTTGGAGCCCAGGCCCTCCTGGTATGGCCTTCATATTTTCTTAACAAATACGGATGTTACACACGTTTCTGACATAGACTTGTATGCCGGGTCCACACTGAAGCATTTCTGCGTTGCGGAACGTCTCGTTTTTCAATTTGGTCTTATGAGAGTGACCACGCTGCCTGTGTGTCAGTTGTTTCTCACAGCACAGCAAAAAGAGACTGACAATACATTTTCACTACTGTAATGTATATGTGTGTATATATATGTATGTGTTTGTGTATATATATATATATATATATATAGATTGATAGATATATTCTCACAATATCAGGTGGGCTCTCTTTTACAGATCAATTGTGATCTTTTATTCAATAGAAATAATATCAGTTCCCTTCATTTGATTGGTAATTATAATATAAATAACCACAAACAAGATATCTGACATATCATATCAGACATCATACTGATATACAGTATCCGTGATAGGCCAATTCTACATCTAATAACAATGGCATTATAGTTTGGCTGGTTTAGGCATTTGCCATTTTCAAGAATATATACATCATTAATATTTCACAAGTTAAATTTGTATTCATAATCTCTGTACAATGTTCTAAGCCCATGCCTAGAGCCATGCCTGCTCAACATACTGAAAACACCAAGGGCACTGACATTTGACGAGGTAGAATTTGATCTGTAACTGTGTAGTTTGACTTGAAATTAGCACTAATGATGACTAATGTGCTGTGTGCTTATAAAGCAGCCTGGTTGATAAACTGTACCTTTTTGTGATCTTCACTCTCTTCAGTCACATTTGCTGTGTGTTTTTTTTAACATGTTCACATGCACAAGTTCTCCTTGTCGTGTCTGGAGCAGAGTTGGTTAGCAGCAAACATTTGAAGATAGTTTTTAATCAATCACAAAGATGATTTGTACTGTGTTCTCGACTGGTCCAAGTGCTCTATGACCAAGACAGAGCAAATATCAGTCTGAGACAAGACCTTCAAAAAGTGGTACTATAACACTACTTTTTTTCTGTTAACTGTTTTCCAGTTTTTCTAGTTTTATTATTGTAGTGTGGTGCTAGCAGTGTAAATATGGCTCTCCCAGTTTTGAGGTTCCTTTTTCTTTTTTTCTTTATGTGTTTTTCTTCTCAGACAGAGAAAGTTTAATCTTCTGGCAAGGAAAATGGAGACCACAATTAGTCACTCTTGAATCACTCTGGCACATTTTCAGTCTGACGTTGATTAATGTGCTCTGTCACTGAAAAATAAATGAATCCTAATGCTATTCATAAACTTTTCTTCTTCTTTTTTTCTACATTCACAGTTTGTTTATGATATAATCAGCGCCATCTTGGACTAATGTGGATCATCTTTCTTGTTTGTTCTAAGGGGGCCGCTCGAATGCTGTTGGACTCAGAGCAGCACCCTGGGCAGCTCAAGGACAATGTGTGCTCACCAGGGGGCGCCACCATCCATGCCCTACATGTCATGGAGAGCGGTGGTTTCCGCAGCCTCCTGATTAATGCTGTCGAGGCCTCCTGTGTCAGGACTAAGTAGGTGGAAATGTAACAATGTGAGACAAACAAATCAACAAATCATATTCCCTGTCATATGGACGCACAGGGAATGCTTTTATCTTAATTGTTATACTTAAGTGGCCTTAAGGTGATCTTTGGAAGTTCAGAATTCAGACAGTAGATGGAGCCATGTGCAAATTATTTTGAAACTGCCAGCTGGTACCTAATTACCAAGTGATGAGACTATTATTATGCTATTAGGGATGCTGTGCTAAAAATGTACGGTACGTATACTGCTTTGTAACTATGGTCTGCCTTTCCCTTAAACAAAGGAAACTCCAGTTTTTGGCTGACCAAGAGAATATCTCCCCAGCTGCCATAAAGAAAACAACTCTGGACCAAGTCATGCAGCAGCCAGGAGTGACTGCTGAAACTGTTGGAATCAGATCCCGTGGTATCAGCTTCTTCAACAGCAGTAACCCCAGGACCAAGAAGAAGTGATGTTCTTTTTTTCTATCTCAGATTATTGTTGAAACATAAGCTAATGTGGTGGACAAATCTGCATATGACATTTGTTGAAGCTGTGAACAATATTAAGTCTTTGCAATGAAATTTCCTTTGTAATAGTTGATGCTGGTAATGGATTCCTTCCTGTTTGAATACTGGTCCTTACTGATGGTAGTTGGAAAAGTTTTGTTTACCCATTAACCAAGCAATGTAGCATTGAAATCGTTAAGTTACCATTGTGGGGACTGTGACTCTGCAGACTTCTAAACATCAGAAACGATACATTCTAGAAACCACATACAAATACCTCCTACGTCCTTTTTCCTAATAAAGCTAAACTGATGCCAAAGTCTGTAGTTGGCCCATACAAGGATGTGTTGTATGAAAATAATTGGTGATTTACTAAAATACATACACTGTTTTCTTGAGGGTTTTTTTTCTTGATAAATTCAAGAATGTCCTACTGCTGTGCTGTTCCTTGTATTGAGTAGATGATCTGATAAGATTTTTCTTTTTGCATATAACCAGGGTGAAATTGATTTTAAAAGGTTAAAGGTAGTTAGATCATGGTGAGACAGGGCAAACGTGTTACTGTGGAGGATGTGTTTTTAAATATGTTTAAAAAAAAATGAATGTGTGGACTTGTGGGTGTCATGTTTGTGTGTATGCGGGTCTTGTGTTTAGTAACATACACTAAATGCCATTTAACACTTTTCACATGAAAAACAGTGTTCACTGTGTATCTATGTATTGTCAAAAAAACCACAGTATAGTGGGTTTTTTCTATTATGGTTCTTAAAATAAATTTGTGATGTGAATGTGAATTTCTATTTTTATTAAACCATGAAAACGATTATGGGTGTTATTTTCTTGTGTAAAATCTAGCACCTGAATATCCCATCCCCTCCAGCTGAATATATATATATATATATATATATATATATATATATATATATATAGTAATATTTAAGTATATATATGGATATATATATATATATATATTGCTTGTGTATGATTATTTTATGTTTAATTTCTAAAATGCAAATAATTCCAGTTAAATTTTTACACTGTCAGTTTTTATTCACATAGAGTAAATACCATGATCACTGTTTTCCTAGTGGAAACAGATGGCTTACTACACAGTTACAATGGGTAAAGTGTTTTGAGTGAAAATTTGTTTTTCTCTTGTGGGCAAAGAAGCGCCTTCATGAATGAAGTCACGTGGCCAAACACGGTGACGTCTGGCTTCGGTACAAGAGAAAGGAATCAACAAGGGAAGCACGAGCGGGCTCCTGTCAGTCACACGGACGATTCGACTGCACCTTTTTTATATATTCGCTCGTCCGCATGTCGTTGTAAGAAGAGGAGTCGGACGGTTTCAACTTCAAACAGCGTCATTTGTGAGTCAGGTGGGCCCGGAGACCAAACACTGTCGGGTGTTGTTATGCTGAGTGTGCATGCTGCTGACAAGCTGGCCGCGGTTAGCATCGTCGGTTAGCATACCTAGTATCGCCAAGGTGGCTGGGTTCATACCCAGCAATGCTTTTCAAAATAAGACAGTCCGCAGCACGGGTGTGGTGCGTGCGCTTTATTTTGAAAGTGCAACACCGGAAGCTCCTGTGTTGTTCGTGAGAGTTGACGTCTACGCTGCAGTGATGGCAGCTAATCTTTTGTACACACTCGTGAGCCGCGAAACAAAATGTGTCACTCACATTTTGGCTTCGACCCGTAGCGGTTACCGTATGTCTCGCGCCTGTGCGGCGGTTTTCCCGAATGAGGAATCGCCGTGTTGCCACACTTGTAGTAGGAAGCCTGAGCTGAGCTGAGCGGGGGGATTTCCTCGCTTGCTTGTTGTTTTGTAGGCGGGGAGTTGTTTGCCAGCGCTTTCGCGAGCAGCCGCGTCAGGGCTGGAGACAAGAGTCGCGGAATGTCAGGAGTGTGTAACTGTAAAGGGCTGCTTTTAGGCTGAAGGAACCTCGTGTGTGTCTGTGTATGTGTGTGTGTGTTTGTGTGTGCGCGTCCACGGTGCCACAGCGCTCCTCCGTGGTTTTGTCCACTCATGCGCTTCTTCCCGTTTAAACCTGCTGCTTCATCACCTCGTTGTGAAAAGGAGCGAGCGCGAGGAGCCGAGGCAGCGGTTTAGCGAGCACATCAGGTCGGTTGCAATGTAATGTTGTTTTGTGTCCAACATGAATGTGATTTTTTTGCTTTTTCCTTTTGAGGTTCTGAAGCGTGTTTTGCGGATTTAATAATTTTTATTTTGTATTATTATTATTCCAAACCGTCGTTTGGTGTTGAATTGTCTCACCTGAAGTGACAATCCATTAAACCGAAGGTTCACGTGCAAACAATGGCATCGCCAAAAACCAAACCCGTCGTCCTTGGCTTTTATCGCATAATGAGTGTTATCCCATTGTCGGACCCCAAGCAACAAGCGGCGGCTTTTTTTTCTTTATCATGCTGAATCATCACAATGAGGTATTTAGACGAATCTCTGAATCCACCCCCCTGCGAAATATGGCACCACCACCGTACAAAGGTCTGCTCGCTAGATAGGGGGTCGATGATGTTTATCACCGTTGTGGAGGGAGATTGATGGAAACGGTGCTGATGCTGAGGAGGATCCAGTCCTGCACGTCAGTCATCGAGCCATGAGCATCAAGTGATGACCATCACGCGTTTATCAACAGTCTCGTCTACATTCATTCAGCCGACAATGTGCGTTTCACTGCTGCACTGTCAACAAACGGGGTGTGAGGACATTCAGACTAAGTGCTTATAGGTGTCAGCTGCGATGTCAAATCTATTTGAAAAATGCATGATAAGCAATATATCATGCATGCCGTTGCCACCATAATGGATGCATGCAATGAGTTACAATTGGGTCATGTGTAAAGTATTTTTTCTATGTCCGTGCAATGTTTACTTTAAAAAATACCTTGTATTTATGATAATAATCAGCGTAGTACTGTATAGACGACCAGTTTTATTAAGTAGCTCTCTAATAATACAATGAAAAGTATCCTCTCTTTTATTTTGGGGGTGGCAGATGCTCTTGTTTCCCCTGATGAAATTTGCTGCCTATTAGTGTGCCCACTTATGGAGGGCAGGTAATGAATTACCCATGGAGAATCTCTGTGCAATCTGAAAAGTCACCTTGGAAACTGTTGAGCATATATAGGCAGGGCTTAACAGATAGAAGTTCCCCCATTCTTGCTCCGATTTTCAACTTATTTCATCATCTGTGTTCATGCGAGCAGGGCATTGAAGTGTGTTTAGCAGAGAGTCCAGGCCCTACATCAGAAGGCTTGGCTTTGCAATAAAGCGTAATGCCCATCTTGGCCTTTCTCTGCAGGTAACAAGAACAGATGAGGGTCCATATAAGAGCCCAGTGGGGATGGCAGTGGTGTGAGGACGGAGGCAGGGGGTGCCGGAGATCAGCTCTGAGATTTATCACCCTGTTGCATTGTGGTAGCTGAGATAAAATAAGGCTGGATACCGCAGAGGTGAATCAAGCGCAGAACCCGTAGCCAGTGGCGTTGCTCGGAAGCGGGCAGGTGGTGGAGGATGGAGGGAGGATATGTGAGGTTGATGAAACACGCAGGCAATACTTCCCTGTACAGTCTGGCCACCGACTCCTCTGTCTGGCCAACATGGCTGTACCTTGGGAGTCGTTACACCTATTCAGGACAATTAATAGCCTCAAGAAAGGAACACAAATGTGGGATTTGTAAACAAAAGTGCTGCTTAAGCTGCACAGGGAAATGAGAATGCCTGGAAGGAAGAGAGAAAAAGATCAATATAGTTTTTTTTTCCCCCCACGTTTTGCAACAGGGAGGGAATGTTGGTGATGAAACCTCTTGTAAGTGGAGTGCAGATTATGATTGCTTAGTGTTGCGATATTCCCGCTTTATCCAGACAGTGCGGCGAGTGTGTTTGATGATTTTCTGATTGAGTTAGACTTTACGTGTTCATTAAGGTCCTCTCTGTGTGTATGTGTGTGTAATTTGGATTAGCCGATATTGGACAGGAGAGGTGTGTGTGTGTGTGTTCAAATGTAGAGCTGTTCACTCATTGGGCGCTGTTTTTTTTCTTGTAACCTACTTTTATCCCGGGTGATTTATGTGCAGGACACATCAGTTGGTTAAAGTGAAAGTAGAAAAAAGTGATCTACCCACATGTGAGTGATAAGTTGAGATGAAACTAGTGAGTCACACAGGGGGAAAAACTTGTCAGTTTCCTTGCACAAGATTAAATGATTGTCCAATGTCTTGAAATGTCATGTGCTGAATAAGTTGTAAGACAGTGAGACCAGAATGTATGTAACAACCCTCATCCAAGAGGGTTAAAGATCATCGAATACAGGTTAGGTGGTATTTTTTTATTCTTAGAAATCAGAGCAGCTTTAATATTATTGTTTTAAACATATTTATTTTGGCTGATAATGTTTGACCTCTTCTCTTTTTTTCACCCAACAGATTAAAATACAACATTTTTAATGTGGCTTAACAGAAACATTAATTTATAAAACACTCCACCTCTTCAACCTACATTAAACACGAAATACATTTTAATTGTATTTATCTGCTGATGTCGATTATTAGAAATGGCAATAATCAGCTCGATTAATTCGTTGACTTCTGGCTTACTCATCCTTAACAGATTCCCTTTAAGTACATTTCTTGAATTAATTCAAAATGCTGCTATATTATGTGCAGTAGGATCAGGCGTTGATTTGTCACAATTTATTTCCTGTCACCTTTTCGGTCTTGTCACTATCTTTTCACCAGCATCTTTTACAAAATTACACCCTAGTGATAAATATGTGGCGTTTATTTATTTATTTATACAACAGAACAGAATGACACTCCCTGCATGGGGATCAAGGTGACCACTGCGATGACGCAGGATTGTGTTTGTAATTTCTTCTGTTATTTTGGGTTTTACTTGAAGGAGGACTGGATCCAGTCACAGCACTGCAGTGACGAGTTGAGGCAGACTTCTTTAAATTCTTGGTACCGAGTTCATGATATTGATGCTGCATTATTGATTCAGACTGAAGTGATTTAATTACATTTTTTTTGGGCAACCATATTGAGTTTGAGGCTTCATCAAATATCCTATTGGCAGATGTCGTCTATCACTTGTCATAATTTGATCTGAATGGTGCCTGACAGTGTTATTAATAGAAATTAGCTTCAGATTCCTTCTTATTTTCTGGTGATGACTGCCGTCATGTGACTGTCTTATAACAGGGAGGAAAAATCCAACCATAAATTACTTTCCCTGCTTCTTTATTTGGTGATGCTGCTAATCTGTGTTTATTTTTCTAGCCTGGGGGTGTTTCACTTGAAGAGAATCCACCTCGAATCATAGCTGTGCAGTGGTGCTAATCGAAAATGTGAATTATTTTAATATTATTTGCGCTGGAATGTGCTGTATTGCGGGCTTTTCTGTGTTGCAACATGCATTTGATGTAGAAAACCAGTCAGAGCCAATCTATGAGCTGAATATTTTGGCTTTCAATCCTTCCTACTGCTGCCTGTTCAATCACATCCTCCAGGAAGGTATTGTGGATGACCAGTGGAGTCTCTTTTCTTGTCCTACTGCTAATACCAGCAGAGCAGCTCGAAGAGTAAACAGCAGCTTGGTAATGGATTCTGTAAACACTGAAATATTGGTTAATGCAAACCAGACCAACCCAAGTCTCTTTAAATAAACCTCACACTATCAGTGAGTTCAGAAAATACAAAATCCCTTGAGGGCAGTGATTCATGTTTTCACTTTAAACCACTTGAACTAGATGCAAATTTCCGACATAAATGTGCCACATGCTGCTCTGCATAGTACAACCTACGAGATGCATGTGGGCTTTTTTTTTTTTTTTTTCAGGCCAAGCGTCTCCGACAGTGCATCATTTTACGGTGCCTATTTTTAAGTAGCGACAAATATTCGATGTTAGTAGTGTCTGTGAACATCTGTATAAACAAACTGGAAGAAAAAAAAATCTACAACTACAACTTTAGCTTTTAATGTTCTGATATCATCACCCACACCAAACTTTTTAAATAATTAAGTACTAGAGAAGATGCATAATACTGCATCTTGTCGGATTGATGGTACCTATTTAGCATTTTGCTGCTTCAAATCTGATGAAGACATTCAAATCTGTATTCGTCATTTTAACGTTCAGTGTGTAAATGGATATTAATACAACTAGATAAATAACACTTTCCCCTCACACACTAACAGCCTGAACAGCTAAAATTATCTCAGGAAAACTGTCTGCTAACGTCAACAAATCGCCAGCTTCCTAAATACAGTAATGCATCGTGCAATAAGCACGTATTGGATCACTGTCGCTGGCTTTTATTGTGCCAGTCAAAGCAAGCTGATGGGATTTACAAGAGTAACATGACATCGTGCAAGAGCAGTGGAACTTTAGTTACTTCATCTGTCAACATGATGCTGGTCAGCCACATTCAGTCTCATGTATCCTTGTATCCCTTTTAGGATGCTGAGCAGTGTCTTTGAGAAGAAGGGTGTTTCTGAATTTTACATGTACAACGTTTATGTAATGCCATCTTATTAGTTTATGGTCTTTCTTTTTCTTTTCAAAAAGACCAACAGAACTTTTATTAAATTGCTCAAATGAATTGTGTTACGTATAACTTTTAGATTTGATACATGTAGGCTACCATAGCAACTGGCCCCAGTTTAGATGCCAAAGAACCTCAACTAACCTCAAGCACCCATGCAGTTATAGTTTGTGGAAAATGGGCACTATTGCGGTGTGTAATTGTCGAGAAATATTAAACACATTTTATTTCATCGTTCTTAATATCTGTTTATGTATATATATGTGTGTGTGTATATATATATATATATTTATGTGTATATATACATATATGTATGTATGTGTGTGTGTGTGTGTGTGTGTGTATAAAAACACTGTTGCCCCCAACGAAATTATGCCGTGTTTACGGAAAACAATTGTATCGATCATTTGTGTGTATATATGTATATGTATATATATATATATATATATGTGTGTATGTGTATATATATATATATATATATATATATATATATATATATATATATATATGTGTGTATATATGTGTGTATATATGTATATGTGTATATATATATATATATATATATATATATTTATATATATACACACACATCTTCAGACCAGAGCAATAGCTAGATAAAGAGACGGTTGCTAACAAGTTTATTTGAAGAATTAGCCTGAGAAAAAGTTGTGATACTATTGTGGTTACTTTCTATTTTAATATTGCCCAGAACCTGGTCAAATGTATA
Organism: Solea solea; assembly: GCF_958295425.1. NCBI lineage: Eukaryota > Metazoa > Chordata > Actinopteri > Pleuronectiformes > Soleidae > Solea > Solea solea. Next base: position 14,118,534 of record NC_081149.1, read on the forward strand.
GGCTTAGTATTTCCCCTCTGCTTCAAGCATATCACATTTCCTGCTGAAGGCTGCTGAATGATCTCCCCTCTCTCCCTCTTTGTCACATTTCACGCTCTGAATACTTAGTAGTTAATAGCTTCCCTCCCCTCTTCCAATCGTACCTTTCTTTCTTTCTCTCTCTCTCTCTCTCTCTCTCTCTCTCTCTCTCTCCCTCCCTCCCTCCCTCCCTCCCTCCCTCTCCCTCGCAGACGTGCGTACACACGGTTGTCTCGATACACAAGTTTACACCAGTCTTCCAGTAACTCCTCCAAAGCTATCAGAGGAGTCTGATTTTTAATTTGCAGTTAAATGGCTCCCGACACATGGAGCTTGCTTGATAATTGACTTCACTCCGCTGAAGGGAGGAATGATTAGATCTGAATATCTAAGTGATCTTTTTAACTCTGAATTAGGAGGGAGGGAGTAAAAGTAGTAACTCTGATCAGGCATGAAGTGTTGAGAATAACTATTTATGTCATGCACACGTGTGTCGGCTACATTAAGAATCTCAACCCTGAAGGAGCAAGTGGACAGGACAACAAATCACCACTGAGTATAAATAAATGAGCCAAAGCTTAATGAGACAGTGCTGACATTTTTCACATACGTCTCACTATCTTTGTGGTCATCGTTGTTCTATTTCATGTGGAAAGTCCATGATAATGGGGTGAGAGGCTACAACTCTCATACATTATTGATTGGGGGAAACCGAATAGGCGGTTGCGCTAAATTCACATCTAAGCGCTCCTCTTTGGTGTTGTGTTAATCGCTAAAGATGTGCAGAGTTGAAAAGGTGGCGCTCAAAAACCCTTCTGTGTCACCTAAGTCCTAATTTATATCTTGGCCGTAGCTTTGTAGATGTGCCGACCTTCTTTAGTCTGGTCATAGTAAGAGAATGGGATTTAAATTAGGGATAAATTCAAAATGAAGCAGTATTCTGTCTCTTCTCTTTTAGAGAGAGATGATGTATTGTTTGGTGTGAGATAATATGCAGCTGTTAGTTTCATACAAATGAATTGTTATTGTCGGATGCTGCCCGTGCTTTCCTGAAAAACAGTGTTTCATCAGCATGCACATCCACTGTCTACTTTTATTCTCTTCATTAGCAAGACGCCACTGCCAAGTGCCTGGGCGCTTTATTTCAAGAATTGATCATGACAAGTTAAATTTATATGTGCTTGTGTGGTTTTGGTAATCTGTCTGTGTGTGGATGCCTGTGCATGTGATCTGTTACGTGATATGCAATCCGCTGTCATGTCTCAGTAGAGCCTGCACCCCATTAGTCCTCCCCGGCCATGTTTAGTATTCAGTGAGCAGGCGCTGTCGTAATCTGGATTCGGAGGCAGGTTGCTTGGGTTTTTGTTTGCACTTATGGCCCTGATAATCTTGTTACACTGCTGTCAAGTGGAGCTGGCTTTCCCCTGCAGCCCCTCAGCCACCATGCTTGCCACCTTCAGTCGCAGATATCCAACCGCTTCTCCCCCCTCCCCGCTACCCCCACCAGCCTACCGCCATTTTAAGACAACCAATGATGGACGAGCCTTGGCTATATCCTTGAAGAATCACCTCCTGAGCATCTTTATTCAGCCTCCCACCCCCGTCCCTGTCTCCCACCCCCCACCTCAGGCAGGGAACGACAGTGATAAATATTCATCAGGGGATGCAGTGGGTGGATGCTGTAGCCTCAGTTCCCCCTCAACAAAGGGTCCCCTAGCTAATGGTGTCCATCCTTGGCAGCCTCCTGGAGAGATTCTGTAGGGGGGGATGAGATCATTAAAACATGCCATGGACTCGAGGTTGGACCTATCATGTCACATCAGCATTTGTCCCCCCCCCCGAGTCTCAACCTAAGCCTACCCTACCTTCCTGAGTTGCCCTCCACAGATTTGGATGAAAACAGACTGCTTTTTGAAGGTTGGCTGGGTTGCTCTCATTGTGTAAGTTCAACTTCACAACTTCCTAATTGCCACCTTGGTTTTGGTCCTTGCTGAGATCAGTGTTATTTTTTTTTTTTCATCCTAACCTGTTCTTCTCAAGCTCCTCTAAATGTGTCGAGCGTGCATTTCTCACAAGGCTGTTTGTTCTCTCCCCCTCTTTCTTTTCACCCTCTCTCTTTCTCTGTCCGTCTATCCCACCGTACCCTCCTTCCCTTTCTCTGGGTGACCACACTCAGCATTTTCTATTTCCTGTGGGTGTGATGTCTCTCCCACACAAGCAATCAGCACTGATTTGTCAGCATTCTTCCAGGCAATTCATAAAAATTCAGCAAGCTCTTACAAAAGACGTCTGTGTCGCCACGCCTGCTCCCTATGCCTTCACTGCCCCTTTGCTCCAGGCTGCTGCCCTGTCTGCTAGATACACACACACACACACAGAAGAAATAACAAAGAAAACAGCAAGATATTTTTGTCTACCGTGCTTGATTGTGATTGTAAAGAGGGCGATCCTGTGTAATCAAATCAGTGGAGTAAGTCTAAAATTTCAACGTCACTTTTTTGTGGGTAAATTATAGGTGTGATTTTCCTTGCTGTGCCTCTCCGTGTTTATGTGCAAGCATGCCCCTTTGTTTCTGTGAGGTATGACATGCCTGGTAGTGGAAGGGAGCAGCTGTGCATTGGACCTTGTCTGTGTTGTGGTGCCATGCCTTGTCATTGGTAGCCGTCTGCTGGCAGCAGCCTGTGCTGGAGGGCTGCAACCTGGACACAGTCCTTCCCATAGTGTCGTATGGTGAGCTTTCAGTGCACTGAGACATGCCTGTGTCACCCCTACACAGCTGTGTGACACAATGCGACTCCTCAACCTGACAGCGTCCCGTCTCCCAGATTGCAACTGGTTCCTGAACAATGTTGAGCTGCTGAGAGAAAATGATAGGTTCAGTATGAAATTTGGAAGATGTAGCCTTTTTTTCCCCCACTCTCGTCCCAGTAGCTATTAGTGGAGCACTTTCCTGTCTATTTGTCCATTATCTGTGCATCATCAGGCAGACCATTATCCCATTATGTTTTGCATCTGTGGTCCAAATGCTTACTGGAAATGAGTCACCACAAAGGCCAGTGAAAGGTAGGTGTTACTATCAGCCAGCTATTCATAGCCATCCCAACAGAGATGAACAGTATCACATTTAAAAAGTCCTCTGCAGATCATGAGAGGCTTTTTTTTCAAATGGGCATTGGCAGAACAGAGAAACGCTGGCATTTTAATGCCTAGCCAGAGGACGCTTTTGAAGTGGAATCATCAAGAAACCAAGTCACAATCTGACCTCATGTTATGTCCCCAGTCTGTGTAATAGTGTCGTATTCAGGTCATTTTTAACAAGCGCCTGTCTCTGCCTGTTTGGCTCAGGTGACCGGGTCCACCTGTAGCACACTTTTGTTGCCATGGAAATATTCTGGCCATCTTGGTGTACTGCAGAGCTATGGCTCACATTCTTCTCTTCTTCTCTCACTGAGCATCTGTGCACAGTTTTCACATGCACATGGTGAGTGGCTTATCGGACGTCTGGGCAACATGCGCATGCATACAGAGAGGAGTTCCTTTTTTGAGGTTTCTTTTGTTTTCTCTTTTGATGCTCAAAAGTTGTAAGACGGCACATGCGTTTGTTTGTGTGCTCAGCACAAACACACCGATGGGCTGCGTAAATCAGCTTACCGAGGCAATGTGCTGGTTGGGCTGACTGTGGTTGGTGCCTGTGTGGCTGACACAGCAATAACTGTGTGTACTGTAACGCATCCAGGGCCATGAGTGTGTGTGTGTGTGTGTGTGTGTCTCTTTGTGTGCACGCATTTATCTGGTGACAGAGCTCACATGATGAAAGCTGCCCAACTTTCTTAACACCAGTGGGTTAGATTTCTCTCCAGTCAAGCTCCTCTCGGTGTTCCCTCAGCACTGAGTTGACAGAATAAAGTGCAGTGCAGTGCTTTTATTCTGGAAGATAGTCTAGACTCTGCAGTGGTTTCAGCATATGCCCCTTTTTCATTGATTTATTGTTTATAGTATCACACTGGCCAAATCTAGACAGGTGTGACCGTCTAGACAGAGCAGTGCAGTAGAGGAAACCCTGCCCTGCTTCTCTATATGAATGTATTTTAGGTCATGATGTATGTGCTACAGAAAGTCAGTCCCCAGTTGTTTTCCAGTTCATTCATGTCCTCTGCTATTTGTGAACGGCTGCATTGAGTAGAAGTGGCTTTCTCGGAGTTTAGCTTGCCAATAAATTATCGGGAACTGCTTGCTGTCCGACAAAAATGTCATCGTCCTAATGACTCACCACGCGGCTGTTTGAATTCAGTGCATGATTCAAGCGAGACACATATAAAGCACTTCTCATTCGATTGTATGGCCTGATTTTGCTCACACTCACTTATGGTGTTGGGGGAAATGCGTACCACCGAGTTATTTGTCCAGAGTGGCAGTAATAGTCCAGGTACCAACAGACATGGCATCAATTACGAGGAAGTCTGAAAAGTCCTTGACCCCCTTTTGTGCAAGGACGTAGTCGAGCTGTAGTTTCCTAGCCCAGAAATAAATCAGTTTGTGTTTCAAAGACATTTCCTTCCCTCAAGCATTTTTAGTGGTCGTGATTCATTCTAACGGTGTTTTTTCTGTTTTTGTTTGTTTGTTTATTTAACCGACAGACCAACCAGCAATACAGGTGGACACGGCTTTCGTGGCATGACTACCACAAACAAGGGAAACAAGGCCTTGAAGGTAAACAGTTTGCACAAATACAGACCTACATTATGAGTGGGAGTGATTTCATTTATGAATGATGAAAACAACCAACACTAACAACCCCCTCCCACAGGTGAAGCGGGAGCCGGGGGAAAATGGCACCAGCCTTACTGACGACGAGCTGGTCACCATGTCGGTGCGGGAGTTGAACCAGCATCTACGAGGGCTAACCAAGGAGGAAATCCTGCAGCTGAAGCAGCGGCGACGTACCCTGAAAAACCGGGGCTATGCCGCCAGCTGTCGGGTAAAGCGTGTCACCCAGAAAGAGGAGCTGGAGAAGCAGAAGTCTCTGCTGCAGCAGGAAGTGGACAAGCTGGCCACAGAGAACGCTAGCATGAAGGTGGAGCTGGACGCTCTGCGGTCAAAGTACGAGGCCCTCCAGAGCTTTGCCAGAACTGTGGCCCGCAACCCCGTCACCTCAGCCAGGGGACCAATGGCCTCTGTCATAGGACCCCTCATCCCTGGTAAAGTAGCTGCAACCAGTGTCATCACCATCGTCAAATCCAAAACGGAGGCTAGGTCGTAGTAGCAGAGGGGGGTCGGCAGAAAGAAGATTGTCAAGATTAAATGGGTCAGTGCATTGTAACGTGGCCCAGGATTAACCTGTGTACGTTCTCCGTTTTATCGCTTGGCACCCACACTTTTTTACGCATCCGCTTTTTTAAGTACGACTCAGCAATCTGCGCCTCGTTTTGTGCTGATGGATGAAACCATCAAATCAGACTCTCACTGTTGGTTATTTATTGGCAATGCTAAATTAAAAAATGTGGCTAGAAATGTTCAAGAAGGCAATATCGGGTGGCAAAGTTGCATCAAAGTCCGAATTGTATTCGCTTGTTGGTTTTAAATGATGACTGGTATGTGACGTGCTGGTTCCCGTTTTTAAGAATTGTAATCTGAATGCAGCAGAAACAATAGAAAGAGCCAGCACATGTCTGATTCAAATCCTCTTGGCTTGTTATTATGCACTGACTCAAATTAGGATGAACACAACAAGTGGCCACAGACACTTGTGTGTGTGTGTGTGTGTGTGTGTGTGGACGCTACAGTTGTCTTCAAAAACAGCGTGACTAACCCAGTAGTCGTAAAAATTAATCATTATGTGTGGTTTTGTTGTCGTCTGTCAAGAATATAAGCGTGAAATAATGCTCCCAGATTTAGCATTCATTTCTGTTTATGCATCTGTGACAGGCTTTAATGAACTTGTCATTATCAATATGACTGGTAGATGCAATAATATATGTATGCACTGAAAATACAGAGAGGTCTTGCATATTTATGGTTAAGTGGAAACGTTAAAAATGATCAGCCGTTCTTAATGATGTTTCAGAGCTCAGTGCCATTCCAATGTGTGACAAGATTCTTCTACAGTATCAGAAAATCTGAATGTTATTACAGAGATATCCTCATGTTTTGTGGGGCGACGGTGAAATCCACAAACGTTTTGAAACATACTTTCTGCTCATAGATGAAATACGTTGTTGTTTTGTTTTGAAAAGTTATACGGTATATTGAAATTTTTTGTAATTACTTGTCGACAGGGCCCTCAGATATTTCCAAAAAAAAAGAAAAAAAAAATCTTTACACAAGCTTTACTGTTTGAATTGTTAAGGTGTAGAAACTTTGTCTAATGTTGGGTTCTTGGTTTTTATTACTAGGTAGATTACCTTCCATTGTTTATAGAAATACAGAAAAGAAAAATGAAAAAAAAAAAAAAATTACCTGTGACATCTTTTTTGCAATTGTACCGAAAGTGGCTTACTATTGAAGTCTGATAGCTTTTTCTAGTGACTAGGCGCGTACTGTGGGGTAGCGCGTGATGTGATGTGTAAGTGACAAGTTGGCAGTGTCGTTCACTGTATAGATGTCAATGCTGTGCTATTTAAAACAAATACAAAATCTGTAGAGCTAAACTAGGTGGTGTAAACAAGGTCAGTTGTCTTTGTGCGTATTGGCATCTGTGATATCCTCTGCTTCCTCTGTGTTCGTTACAAATCATATTGTCATGAAGAGTTTACCACATTGAACCGCGTGAGACAGAATTGGGGCGAAACGGCATTAGTCGACATTAATTCTAAAGGCTTTTACCAGAAAAGTGAATAATGGTTGCACCTGGTGCTGGATGCCCTCTAAACACATCCTCCGCAACCTGAAAGCAAATGACTCCATTAATGGGCAGATTTAATTGTTGTATTCACTTCAGCCGCTTAATAGGTGTGAACTGGAAAGATGAACGTCTCAAATTTACCTTTCTACAGACTAAACAAAATGTGAAGTTTGCCATTTTATAGTAGATGTGTGTGTTTGTTTTTTTCCCCCCCTTCATATATAGATGAGAATCCTTGCAATGGCTGAAGATTATATCAAAAAAAAATAGAGAAATTAATAGACAACCACCACCACCACATTGAGCAGCATCTCTTTGTAAATGTACCCACTGGTCTTCAGGTTGTTGAGGGTTTGTATGCACTAAGCTCGGGCTTGTTTTGCTCAGGACAAAACAGGTCACTCTGAAAAATGAACAAAAACCAATCGAGACGAGAAGTGGAGATGGCAGCTCTGTTCATATCTTTTCCCCTCCTCCGTTTCTTCCTTTTTTCCTTTCTAATAAGCATGTCATAAAAGGGCTTCAACCCCGTTCCGCGGAAAAGAGAGAGACACAGTACGAACACGTAGAATTACAATCAACAAGAAGCCGCCAGCAGCGCTCCTTCTGTGCCAAGTGTCGCATCACTCTCCGGGTCCTTCTAAAAGGAAATCTTAACACTGAAGCAGTTTTTACACCTCAAGGTGAAAGTAGTTGTGTAATGACATTAACAGAATGCACTTCATCCACATCTCACTCCTGCTGGACAGAATGTCTTACAGTGTCGGCGAGGTGTTAATCTACTCTCAGAAAGAAAAAAAAAAGAAAAGAAAAAAAAAAATCACCTTCACAGAAACACCACGCTGGAGACACGGGCGCCGGTTCTACTGTCCGTGTGCAAGTGTGCTATCCTCATTTTGTCAACACGCTTCGCTGTCCACATTGACTGGTTAACTGTGGGAAAAATAATGTATCTGACTTCTTGACATAGCCCAGTATTGATGTTGGCGTCTTTATTGCTGTGGCTGTCCCGTGGAGTGAATCTTTTTTCGTGTCAAGTGTCTTTAAGGTGTTGGGGGAGTGGCGAATGTCGACGGCGCTCTCTCTTACTCACACATACAGGTGTATAGTATGTAGCTTACAGTAGGTATTAATCACCATTGTGAAAAGTGACCCTTAATATGCAACTCAGTGGAAAGGTGTGTAAGAGTAATCAATATTGTCAAAGTGACTATGGTCTGTTATTTAATAAACCTAGCTGTTTTGTAGGTTTTTTTTTTGTTTTGTTTACGTGAAATGTTTTGTTTTGCATATTTGGCCCTTGTTTATCATAGCGAACATGTTAAAACTGTAATTTTTTTATTTTTTTTTTACGTTTTAAGGAATCACAGGGAAAGTTGCACTTGACCTATACTGTATAAAATGAGCCTGGGCGTGAATTGGACTTTTGATCTGACTGAAATCCGTTGCTATTAATATACAGTTTGTTAGGTTTTGTTGCACTGAGTGAAACTGATGCTACAGTAGATTCTGTCACAAGGGCCACTTGCAATATTTGTTTTCCTTTTTCATATGCTGTGTGTGTGTGTGCGCGCGCGCGTGTGTGTATATTTGTGTGACTGAGGTTCCTCTGCTGCTACACCAGTCATTAATGCTCGTCGTAAAAGTCCCTCACAGCGTTTCTGTTTTTATTCCATGTTGACTGTGTATTTTTGGAATTGATCTCAACACTGTAATTTTGTTCTGCAGATATATGTTTTAATTGGTTATGGCTTCTTTATTTTTTTTTCTTTTATTTATTTCTGTGTTTTTTTTAACTGTCCAGGAGGATAAATAACAGCACTTGTGTGGCAGTTGACTTTAATAGCTCTCAAGACATTACCCCCTCACCCTCCACCTCTGTATTATTATGCTTTGTGAACAGTTGACTGTGCAGGTTTTTCCCCCTTAACTCCAAGGAGTGGGTCTGTGTTTCAAAGGTATAAAAAAAAGAACAAAATATGACTAAAGCGAGTAATACAAAGTTAATAATCTGTTTTTGTTATTTTTCTGTATGGGTTGTAATAAAAAAAATATTGCAGTACTTTGTATCAAAACAAACAATAGTTAATTGTAACTATTTATAAATTAAATTATTGTACTTTTTTGCAATCTGTAGATAAGTACTATGTATTCATATATACAGTAACAACTGTGGATTTAAACGTGATTCTCCAAGGTGTCTAAGTTATTGATGTATATATTGTATGTTTGTTGATACAGCTTACTTTATTTTCTATAAGACCAATAAAAATGTTTTGAAAAAGGACTCATCAGCACCACGACTCTGTTTTTGATTACTTTTAAACACTGTTGAAATAGGGTTTTTTTTTTGTCACATACTGTGCTGTCATTGACCCAGTTCGATACTTGTAAAAATAAACTGGCGGGGAAGGACTTTTGCCATCCAGGGTGGGTTTTAGAAGACAGCGATCATTTAGATGGCACAATTTCTTTTTCTGCGATCCAAAAAAAGCTGCTGGGCGACCCACTTTGGCTAACCTCGGTGGACGTATTTTTGGCCCGACACAAGTAAAACATTAGAGTCATGAAGGATGTCTAGGTGTGCTTGTCCTAGATTAGGAGGAGTAGTGAGTTAGTCATCTCTGCTCCCTATGGGGCTCCTAAACCCCCTCTGTCTCAGTGCGCCTCATCAAACATCAGCCGCCTCAGCAGAGCCTCAACCCCAGCACATTGGAAACACATCTCATGAGAGACCACGCAGAGACAAAGAGACAGATGGCTGAAGATGAGCTACATTTTTACAACTCCATCCTGCAGGGCAAGTGTAAACCCCAGTGCCTCGCCGCCTTTCCTGCAGCATGGTATTGTTCCTCTCTCTTTGTCACATGGAGGAGGCTCCTACAGGTCCTGTGTGACCTGTGCCTTAACACGGCCTCCTCTCCCTCCTTGGACGCCTGCCCCAGACAACCTGATGGCCCCTGAAGAGTTGATTAATTCAGAGGGTTGGGTTAAGGTGAACTGGTGGGTAATCTAGGACAGCATTCTTCATCTTCACCCACTTCTGCAGCAGGTGTCTGCCCCACTTCTCAGACCCACAGCCTGCTCCGCAATTAATGTTGCCATCCCCATCAGCAAGGCCGTTTATTTGCCACGTCTGTGCCCTGCCAAAGCTTGGCATGGGGCTCCACTCTGCAAATGTCACCACAGGCAGAGGACGTGCCTGCTTATCAGAGATACTGCACTGAGGTGTATTTCTTCTGCTTTGTGGTGGGACTAAATCACCTGAAGCTGCTACAGTGTGTGCTGTAAAGCTGTTATGATGGTGCACAAAAATCATTATCCTCGTGTGAAACACCATGATTTTTTTTTTCCAGCACTAACCGCTGATTAAAGATCCCAGACAACCAGGGAGACAAGGCAACAGATGCCAGTGTATGCACTATTACTGCCACCGCTGCTGCTGCTGCTGCTGCTGCTGCTCATCAGGAGGTTACTACGTGTGCACCTGCTTTGCCATGTGTGGGCTTGGGTTTCCCTCTGCTGGCACTTGTGTGTAATGACGTGGTGTGTGTGTTTTAGCAGGGATTTTCCTCAAGATGATGCTACATTCACAATAACAGGATTCCCCTGTAGTGTGTTGCTTTCACTGAATGGCAAGAAAGTTTCACCTCACATTGTAAAGACTCAAATTAGATTTAAAAAAACAAAACAAAAAACAAAAACAAAGAATAATCATCAGTTTAAGTGTTTGCTGTGGCCCATGTTTTCTTATGTTTCAAATGGCAAGATGTCACACACATTCTCATGATATCACGTTTGCTTGTCTGTGATTATGTGTTAAATCAACTTAAATTAACAGCATTAGTAATGATTAATCATTGAAATATATATATTTGTTTATGTTTCTTTCTGTAATGTTCATCAGTAGCTCTATAGCCGAAATTATATATTTAATACTAAACTATAATTAATATTGTTGTCCATGAATGTTCATCTTGAAAGCACTTTATAACTTTGCTTAGACAAATGCCATGTGACTTAAAAACATCTAAAATAAATACTAGGCATGTCGTAATAATATAATATCTTAAAAGATATCTTATTTGCGGTGTTATTTTGCTGGGAATGGAGGTCAATGTGCAGGTCACATCACTGTCACATGACGTTCAGTGGAGAAGCTGCTGTTATGTAACGGCATGTCCGCGTCGTTCAGCAGCGCCTCATCGTACGATTCAACTTCCGTCAAGTTCATCACCATAAACACGGAGCTCGGCGGTCGGGCTTTTCAAAGTAAAAGTCAAAGACTACGGCGGCGTGTTGCGTTGGGTGTTTTAAACACATCGCTGCTTCCTCGTGGTGTGTTTGCGTGTATTAGTTGACTTGACGCGCCGTGCGTCGTGCGTAATTGCGTCGCCGGCCGAGAGGAGGCTCTTTGCGCATCGCACTTGGAGAGCCGCTACCGCCGCTGCCGCTGCTGCTGCTGCTGCTGCCAGAGGAACCGGCTGTCTTGTCCTGATACAGAGACACTCACATCCGACCGTTCATCGTCCTGCTCTGTGGGAGTCGTCCCGCATCCAAAGGTCTCGCTTGTAGAGACTGCTCACCGGCTTCACGATGATCAAGAACGGTCACCACAGCCACCAAGTGAACACATCAGCCGGCACAGACGCAGGCACGACCCCCGGCGCTGCAGCGTGCAGCCCCGAGAAAAGGAGGCGAAGAATCCGGGTGTGGTGCGACGGCTGGTGAGTAACGACTGATGGCTGTGTGATGACGATGTGGCGGTATCTGCATCGAGCACATCTGGACAGAGTGTGTGGCTCCTTCACAGGTGACAGGCCTGCTGCAGAGTGGGAGCTGTCACAGGCCCAGTGAAACCAACAGAAAACTTTCAATGCACTGTTCAGTTGTAGGGATGGGAATCACGGGGTACCTCACGATACATGGTTCACAATACCAATAATATCACGATACAGCGATTCTGTGATAATCGATATACTCCACGACAGTCCTGTAGTGATACATCACAATATCTTATTTATGTATAACTGAAGAAAACAAGTTAAAACTGCAGGATTTCTCTATTTGTTCACAACATAGAGAACAAAGTCCATAAAGTCTATGTATTGAACGTGGATGGAGCATCTCTTAACGCAGCTTTCTCCACCGCTATCCCGCTGTAAACTCCATCTTCTTTGGCCAGGTAACTTCCGCCCAAGTTTGCCTCATTCATTTGAGCAGATTTTGTTATTTAAAATATAGACATTTGCCCCGACGAATCAGTTATCAGTTTTAGCACGAGAAAGGACCATGATATATGACAGACGACTTTATTTCGTCTTTATTTATATCTTGAAAATAACATATTTTCATTGTGAATTTAATCATCATCCCATTCTTTATATTATAATTATTGATCACTTTCACATAGAAAGAATTAAAAGAATATAAATTATGATTAAATAGTTTTTTAGTGGTGTATGAGTATAAGCATGCAAATATGCTATTATATGAATATACTCGTGTTCGTGTAGTACGAAGGTCTAAGATTGTACAGTATATGTAGTTATTAATAATAAATTGTTACACAGGCTACCATTCGTCCATCCATTAGTTGTCTACCGCTTTATCCTCCACATGGGGGTCGCAGGTCACTGGAGCCGATCCCAGCTGACACAGGGCGAAAGGCAGGTCACACCATGGAGAGGTCGCCAGTTCATAGCAGGGCGAACAAACACAGAGAAAAAAACAACCATTCACTCTCACACTCACACCTACGGGTAATTTCGAGTGTTCAGCTTAACCTCTAAATGTTTTTTGGACTGAAAACACACGCACAAACGGGGAGAACATGCAAACTCCATGTAAGGAAGGCCCTTGTTCCGATCTGGTCGTGAACAGCGCTAACCACTACCCCGCCGTACACAGTCTAGGTTAACCTATAAATCACTAAATATGAATTTGTCTCACCTTTTTATAAAGAAGTATATTAAGAGTCTGTGCATCCTCCATGGTCTTTTTGTCTGTTGTGTAAAAACAGCATGCATCCATCTGTTGCTTTCGCTCTCATTTGGCAATAAAGACTCAAAGAAATATCAGCTCTATAATAATCCAGTTTTGCTGGATCTTTTATGTAACTCCTGAAACCCATTTTTCCAATGTGACACTGTTGTCATACTTTTAGGATAGACTATTAGGATATTATGACCCCCCTTCTCCAAACAAGGTGTCCTCTTTCATCGTGAGGTAATGAGATAAAACCAAGTGGGGAGTGAGGAAGGTGCTCACTCACTCGCTCACTCAGTGCTGGGTGCGGTGGTTCATGCAGCACAGGTTGTAGATTAATGTGAAACACACCTGTGGGAAGGGCCAGGCCAAACGTGGAAAATTAGTACTTCTTTCCACATCAAATGGAAGTAGACCAAGGGTCAAACAAGCTATGTGAGTGCGGCTTAAGGTAAACGTCTTTATAAGCAGAAAAAAAAAGATATAAGCAGACAATATTTTTTTCTTCTGGGCTTATTAGAGATTTTCATAAGCCATGATTCTATGTTCTATGAAAGTTTCACCCTATTTTAATAACCCTTCATTTCCCCCTTTGGAAACACATTGTCCTTAACCAAGGTCTAATATTAGTTACACTCGTACCACTTAGCACAAAAAATGTGCTTTTTAAAAACAAGCTATACAAATTATTATACATTATGATATTCTACCTATTATTATATTATTATATTAACCCTTTAAATGCCATGTCATGGTGCCGCCATGTTTTTAGATGGAAAATATGAATTATTTTCAATATACTACATGCGAAGTAAAAAAAAAAAATGCGTTGAATTATTACAGCCTGCAATATGTTATTGATTAGCAGTGCCATCTAGTGGAAATAACATGTTTTTCTCTCCACAACATTATGCCCAATACTGCCAAAATGATCCCATCTGGTGGAGAGTTGTAAAAATGGTAAATTCCAAGGCAAAAGCCCAGATTGATAGATATAATATAATACATGTTTTATGTTTGAATGAAAGTGAGATAAAAAAAAGAAAAATTGCACTTTAAATGGGTTTCAATGGGACATTTTTTGCGCTTAACGATATGAGTGTAACACTTATTTGTACACAGTGTATTTTAGCCTCACTGTAGGAGCTGAGCTGGAAATAACGAAAGATGAAATAAAAATACACACTTCATGCATGAACACAAACACATTTTTCCTAATAACAAAGAATGAAAAGTGCTTAAAATGGACACAACTCTCCCTGTCACTGTGTGGCTTTGTTTCTTTCACCCGTGATGATGATGATGGCCGCTTTTCATGTGACCGATTGTGAACGCACGGAACAGGTTTAAAGGACCAGTTTGGGTGGAGTTTTTATTTTTAGACTTAGTATTGGAGAGAGACTGTTGAAATGTTCTACAGCATCGTCTCAGATACACGTTCTGCATGCTGATATTTCAGTCACTTCACCTTGACTCTTTTTTAACATTGTCCATTATGGAGCAGATCTCGCACGGAAGTGAAGCATATCAGAAACATCTTCCAAAAGTCATTTTGACCAAAGTCATTAACCCGTAGAATTATAGATATTGGACTTTTTGGACAATATCCGATATAGCGGTAGTGTTTGAGCCACTGCAGGTGCAGTGACTCACAAGTTAAAGCTGATAACGTTTTAATATCGTTACAGGTTTGAGGAGGAGTTGTACTAACTATTGATCTGGTGCGTCATCGAGGCATATTTTTAGTCTAAAGTCTAAAACATCCTGACCAGAACTCTAGAGAGAAACTTTTTCCAGTCTTTGCTCAATGTTCACTCCCCAGTTTCAGTTACACAGTCTCAGCACTATTTTCAAACTCTTCAAACTGTGACTTTTTTATTAAGTAACTCCATCCAAGTTACAAGAAACATAAATGTTCCAGTTAATCCTCACAATGTCTTGGCACACAGAAATTCCCCATTGCTCGAACCTTTGCAAAAACAATGGACGTGACTCGACATCTGTGTCTCTCCTGGAACAATGTTCACAGACGTTGCTGTAATTTTATTTTCAGTTCAGGAAGTGTTTCCTGCAGAGGTTAGTTCAAGAGTGAGGTCTGCACCGAGTTGGTTGTATACATATATATATGTATATATATATACATATATATATATATATATATACATATAACCCTTTGTTGTTGAAATGCCAAACATTAAATGTGAGGATTTATTGTTTTTCAAATCAAACAGCAAGTTCCCATTGTTTTCTGACTTTTTATAGAACTAACTGTAACACTTTACACTCGAGTAACACTATGGTAGTCATTTTGTAATAGTGAATTAGATTATGCGTCATAGTACCTTTCTACATTGATCACAAACGATTAGTTTGGCAATAACCATAGATAGTCTGTGTGCGATATAAGGAAGGACACATTTTAAATGTCATATGGTAATTATCTATTTTAATGTGAGGGAACTATTACCAGGATATTACTTTGGAAATAACATTTTATGACTGTAATATAATCTCCTTTAGGGCTGCAATGATTTAGATTTTCGAGTGTTTTTTTCAATAATCAAAACCAGTTTTCGGCTTCTTAAATGGGAATATTTTTTTCAGGTTTCTTTGCTCCTTTTAAACGAATAAATCATTAAAACTAAATCATTTTGGCTTGTGGACAAAACAAGACATCTGAGAATCATAGTTTCTAGGTTTGATGAACACCAATCGACATTTTTCATCATCAAAAATACTCGATTAGTCGAGAAAACAATCGACAGATCGATCGTTGTTACTGTACTGTAATTTATAGTTTGACTGAGGTAATTATTAATTAAATAACCCTAGAAGAAGAAACCAGTCTGACTCTTGTAGAGGAGAGTGGAAAGAGTTGGGGCTTCACGGTGCTGCGACAAAATGAATGTTTTGAATTTTCATGTATGAAGGACAGGATTATGTCGGCTTTTGCTGCGATGTAGGTGTGGCTGCCCATCCATGGTTTGGTGGCATGTTGCAGAATATTTGGGATTCCAGAATATTAACCGGTGGGGTGAGCATGCAAAGAGAGCCAGTGTCAACATCGCTCATGTCATTAACCTTCTCTAACCCCTGCAGCCCACACCTGACATGGCCTGATGTATGCCCGTCACTGAGCACATTGTTTTCCTGAAGACCTGACGTCGCCGCACTCTTACTTATACACCCAGCGTTGTCAGCAGTGTCAGAGGAAAATTCCAAGCGGAGTGACCCTCTCCTCTTTTCTCTGACTCAAAGGAGCCCGCTGTTCTTATTTTGTTGACACGAAAAGAAGTGACGATAGGGGCGAAAGATCAGTTGTCACAGAAGCATCATCATAGTGGTCCACACGTCATACATCCGCTGTGTATGTGTCTGTGTGCGTCTGTGTGTACACACACAACTGCAAACAAGCTATTTAAAGCCCCAATGAATCAATGATGTATTCATTCACTCCAGGCTCCTTTGAGACTGTTGATCCTGAGAGGCACAGGCTTGCACAGACATTTCAGGGACAGGGGTTTAAATGGGAAAAGGGCACCCCATCATAATTGTTCACTGAAAGATTGTAATGATTTTTCCAGCCACAGAGGCAAATCTTGTATTTACTTATATTATTATAGCCATACACTACCTTAATGCAGCTTTTAAAACCCTTTTACACCTAAGCCTCAAAATGTTTGTCTGCACTTTTTCTGTGCTTATTTTATCCATAAAAGTGCTTTTGCCCATTTTTCCAGAATACATTTAAATATCTGGCAGTTATTTACAATTTACTCCGTGTTAAAATAGAGTATTAACCATTTAAAATGAAGAAAAACAAGTTTTATTTGTACTGTAGTTGTACTGTAGGTGAGCACACGTTGGCTTTGACCTGCAACTTCTCAGCTTTGAGAAACTGTACAAAAGAATTGCAATTATTATGACAATTAGATCCTTTAATAGAGGTCTACAGAATATGAACATGAACCTGGTCAGAGGGCAAAAGGGCAAAAGGGCAGCACCTGAGGTTTATCTGTGCACATCTATGCTGAGAAGTGAAGATGGCACGATATCACTTTGTCTTTTCTGATACTGATACCCATATCACAACCTCTAGTATCTACTGTAGTACGATGCTGATATCAGTCGTTTGAGAGCTTTTAAACTTTTATAAAGCTGTTAACAACACATCTGTGCTGGCCATTTGAAGCAATTGAAGAAAGCACATCATTCTCCAAACTGTGTGACAAATATTCTTCTCCCTAAGAGAAGCAATAAACACCCCATAATATGACCCCACTTAAAAGCTGTTGTTATCAAACCTTTTTTTTTTTACAGTCTCTACATTGTGAAGCATGAAACATATGAGATTGTTGCATTGTTTGGATTGATTTAAACCAGTATCAGGCCAATACCGATACCTACTATCGTATGTCAAGGAAGCAGCTTCAGCCGCTTCCTTAAATTGGCTTAAAGTCTCTCCAACAGTGTGACGTTTAATTCATTTCAAATCAGGCCAAAACATCTCTGGTACAACTCTGCACATTGTTCGCGAGGCACACTTCAGATCATAACGTCTTTCATCACCGTCTAAACAGGCGTCTGTCTGGTTTTGTTCTCGAGACGCACAGGTGCTGTCTGGTTATCCACTAACACACTGCACTAATTAATATTTCATCATTCCACTGCCGCGCTGCCAAGAACCATCCCTGCTAAAAAAAAAAAAAAAAAAACAGGAATACAGTGACATGCTGGGCATCTAGGTTAGAATAACACCCGAAAGGCGGCCTGTCCTGGTGTTATGTAACACTGTCTGGGTCTCTTTTCATTCACCTCCAAATTCTCCTTCTTTACGACATTCTTCCGCCCTCAGAGCCGGCACACATGGATCCCATTTCAGCGAGCTGACGACACGAGATGCAGTTACTTACAAAAAGCGACTTTTTTTTGTGATTGACCTGTGTGGATTTTGACAGAAGTGGTGGATTTACAGTATCTGAATCACACGAAAACACACAGTGGCTCTGTATGTACTGTAGAGCTGGCAGCACTCTTTGTTTATTGATTTTTTTGAGGATGCTATGAATAGCTTATGCTGTATTTTTCTCTAAGGAGTGCTGATGTGGAGGGTCACATGGTGGAGCAGTGGCTAGCGTTGTTGCCTCACAGCAAGAGGCCCCTTTTGTATGTGGTGTTTGCATGTTCTCCCCCTGTGTGCGTGAGTTCTATTTGGACACTAAACTCACCGAAGGTTTGAATGTGAGAGTGAATCTTTTGCCCTGCGTACCTCACCTTTCACTCGACGTCAGCTGGGATCGGCTCCAGCTCCCCCACGACAACTGAGTGAGCACTCGAGTGCTGATGTGTAATATTATATGCACTTACGTTGACACAGATCCCCTTTTTTGGGATTTATTTGTGTTTCACGTTAGCAGCCATAATGCCGCCACTATTGCCGACTCAGCATTTTGGCTCAGTGGGTGTCATTGAATAAATCTCTGGTATCAGCTGCTATAAAACAATTTCAGTGATTTCACTTCATCAGTCGGCGCACATACGTCGGTATCATGTTTACAGTGAAGAAACTGACGTCAGCTGCCTGTGACAGTGATAGTGACGGCAGACTCTGCTCATCTGTTCTCCATTACTGTGCTAGATTACCGTGTTTGTCATCGCAATCTGCAATCTTTGCTAAAGTAATTATCTACAGATGATATCACTGTCTGGGCGGGGAAAAAAAACACTCAGTGTCACATTGACCTGGTATTATGACCACTTTAATGTGCGTGGATTGAAATGATAATTCACTAACTAACACTAACTGAGGAGTGGCTGCCATTTTTATCTTTGAAGAATAACGTGCTGCTCGGCTTTTATCTGAGAACCCACGTGACGTGACGTGAGCACATTTCTTCTGCACTTCCTCTTACTGTTTTAAAATATCTTTTAAAGACACATAATGGGTATGTTATGAAAACACCACTGTAGCAAGACTTTTGCAAAAACGCAATTACTTAACCTCAGAGTTGGTGTTTTGTTCTGGCCCAATAAGCACGTCTGTTGTGAGAACAGTGAGAAGGATACAGAATAATGCAGTTCCTTTGTCCCGTTAACTGTTGACGTAACTTGATGGTGGGAGCGAAACCTCTGAAGCTGTTGCTTTAATATTGCTTATATTCCAGTCTACCGCTTTATCCTCCACATGAGGGTCGCAGGGCTGCCTGAGCCAATCCGAGCTGACAACGTGTGAAAGGCCGGGTGCACACAGGGCAAACACACACAGAGATGAACAACCATTCACTCTCACATTCACACCTACAGTTAAATTAGTGTCAGATTAACCTCTGCGTGTTTATGGACTGTGGGAGGAAACCCACACACAGAGGGGGAGAACATGCATACTCCATACAGAAAGGCAAGTGCTACAGTGATAGCCACTACTCCACCGTGTGCCCCATTCAAGAAATTCCAATGATCTTTTTTTGATTCGCTTTTGTACCTCACTACATTAATGTGACTTCCGGGTAAATGAATTGTTCTTCTATTTTCTTTCTCAACCAGCTATGACATGGTGCATTATGGCCACTCCAATCAGCTGCGGCAGGCTAAGGCCATGGGAGATTATCTCATTGTCGGAGTGCACACAGACAGTAAGTAAGGCTCAGGCCCGGTACCTCTGATATTGTAGCACTAATATTTCGTCTGCACCCGCTCCTCTGCCCATTTTCCTGATATTTTGTACCTATTGCTCAGCGTTGCATGTACTGTACCTGACGAATCTGCGTAGACATGGTGCCTGTAGCCTCTGGGTGTTTTCCACAGTCCCATCATTACTTGTCAGGCACCAGCTGAGTCCTGCACACTTAGGAGAGGTTGTTATGACAGACATGCGGCAACTCAGCAATCATGTCTCACCCTTCTGTGGCACACTGGGGCATTCTGACACCGCGATAACCAGGATGACTTCTAAGTCAGGGTCAGAACAGACATCAGCAATCTTCCCCTCTGCTGATGTGATAATAAAAATGTCTCTGCAATAAAGATAGTGCTTTAGTTTAGGTGTTATATATACACGTACAGTATATAAAGAAGCCATATAAATGTTGCTGTCTCAGTTCTGTTAACATCTGGCTGTATTATCTTTGTGTCAACAGTGAAAATGTGTTGTCTGTTTTGAAGGTGAGATTGCAAAGCACAAGGGTCCACCAGTCTTCACACAGGCGGAGAGATACAAGATGGTGCGGGCCATAAAATGGGTGGATGAGGTGGTGGAAGGAGCGCCTTATGTCACCACTCTCCAGACTCTGGACAAGTACAACTGTGACTTCTGTGTGCACGGAGGTAGAGCATGTCACTGACTGATGCCTTTATTTAGACACAGGATGTAATCAACATTACTACATTCTTTTCTTTGGCCAGTGTAAGAGTGCACTTCCTGCAATCTTCCTCAGAAGTGTCGCGGGATGTTGCTGTGAACTCTAGTGTTATATCCAGGTTGGAGTAACGGTGCAACCCCCTATCAGCAAGAAGGGTCTCGGGTGGGGTGTCCGGCTGCTTGGTGGCCACCAGAACATCCGGGGTGGAGTAAGGGTGAGGGAGGGCCACTCCAGGGTCACTCCAACCTGGACATAACACTGAAAGAAGTGCAGTCGAACCTTTTTGGACTAAGAATATAATCTCTCCTATGCCTGCTGCCCACATATTTATCCTCCCACATGTTATGTGCAGTCACAATTGATGTTCCCAGGATTTTATCACTTTTACTGTCCACTTTTACTATAGTACCTCCTCAACGTGGACGGAGTCATCACTGCGTTGCAGTGCTTTCAGCAGTGTTGTCACTAAATACACCAGACTCTGTTGAATATTGAGATTTTAGACGTTTCCTTGCTAAATGTTGAAGATTAACTTGGAAATGAGACCCTGTGTCTATATGGGACAACCTGTATAAATAAAGGTTCAATTAAAGAAAATGAAAAGGCGTTTTAATGTGTTTTGTGTTTCAGACGACATAACACTAACGGTGGATGGTAAGGACACATATGAAGAGGTGAAGAAGTCAGGGCGATACAGGTGAGCCTTCTTTTTGTTTTTCAAATATGTGTGTGTGTGTGTGTGTGTGTGTGTTTTGATTCATAAGATGATACCCTGTTGATTATGTTGAAACAACAGGGAGTGTAAGAGAACCCAGGGAGTTTCAACCACAGATCTGGTTGGCAGGATGCTGCTGATGACCAAAGCACACCACAGCAATATTGTGAGTGCAATGTTACCGTCTCCCAGTGATTTCTATTCACCCTACACAGACTAATTCAATCCTGTTTTCCCCCCTTTAGGATAGCTCCGACTATCAGCAGCACACAGACAACTTTGGAAAGGTAGATACCAAACCTCAAATGCTCAAAATGTCACCTGATTCATCTCTAAAACTATATATTGGCTCTTTATCTTCCTCTAACTTAATCCTCTTCTCATTAATTAAATTCTTTTAAGCTGCCATGTGGGCCAGACGTTAACAATTGCTAAACAAACAGTGTTAACCGTGGAGCCACTTCACTGTCAAGTAGCAGATCCTTCCACTGCCAGTGAGATCGTGAATGCCCCGTCTGTTTGTGCACAATTATATAAGAGGAGTTAAGAAGCTGGGATTGTGAATAGGCTGGAGTTCACATTTGAGCATTTAAGACTGTCAGAGTAATGCTGTGAATTTGGCGAGAGCTGAATAAAGGCACTGGGGGGAAATTGTAAGACAGCTTTATGGTGACGTAACTCTTCACACCACTGGGTGGCGATGACACAGCACAAGTATTCTGGTCTGGACTACTCAGCATTCAGCAGTGATAGCCTCATCCCAAAGTCCCCCCTTAAACCATGACGCCTTGCACCCTCACTTATTTTAATGATGTCACCTGAGTGTGGGTGGCTTCAACAGTTCAAAATAATGTAAACTAGGGCTGCAACTCAGGATTATGTTCATAATCCATTAATCTGTTGAATCTTTTCTTCATTAATCGAGCACTTGTTGAATAATGTTGATTGGTGTTTACCAAACCTGGAAATAATTATGGTCTTTGTCTGCAAACCAAATTTATTCAGTTTTAATGATTTCTAATGAAAAATGTGACTGTCACTTTCTGTTGACTTACAGAGTGGATGAGGCATTATTTAAAATTATGTGTGACTTTTTCAGGCTAAATTAAATCATAATGCAAATTAGTAATACACTTAAAAGCGTATTTTTCCTTCATTTGATCACATGATTGCAGGTTTTTGTCCTGTACTGTCCACAACAGGTTGACGATTGGTTTGTGACCAACGCACTATATGAACTGTGGGTTTGTGGGCGGCCTTTGTTACAGGGTCATGTTATTACTTAACTGTCAGTTTGTACTCATCATGGCTGCTTCTGGATTTCAGGGGTCGCATGGTCAGAAGGGCCACAGTCCGTGGACGGGCGTGTCCCAGTTCCTTCAGACTTCACAGAAGATCATCGAGTTTGCTTCAGGCCAGGAGCCTCAACCTGGAGACACCATCATCTATGTGGCAGGAGCCTTTGACCTCTTCCGTATCTTTTCAGTGGTCAGATGTGAAAATGACATTGGTTTTTGCAGACTTTTTTCTTAGTTTTATGACTGTTGGACTGTTGATATCAGTCTGTTCCAGTCTTTTTACACAGTGACACTCTTCGGTATTTCTTTTTTCTTAAGTCCCATAGCTCACATGATCACTGCAGTATGGCAGATTATGTGCATCCCTCACTCACATTGTGGTCAAACGATATCAGTGCGGCATGTCTCTCTTTACAGCCTGTAAGCTTTAAGGCAGAATCAGACCGATACAGTACTGGATATCATATAGACTCATCCTAATAAAGTGGCGGGACTAGGAGAGTCGCTTGTAGCTCATCCGCTTCAAGGTCTAAAAAGACCAGAGATGGTGTTCTGCATGCCTTTGTTGTAACATGTGGTTATTTGAGTTACTGTTGTGATCATGCCACTATATCAAAATGTTTAATCAACTGTTGCCCTTGACCGGACTCTTGTCAGACATCGGCCATGTAGACTTCCTGGAAGCCGTTCATAAACTCGCTCAAAAGCCTTACATTATTGTAGGGTTGCATTTTGATCAGGTGAGTGTTTACATTTGCGTCAGTGTGGGACATTCAGTGCCTTCCACAGTCCATACTGTTTGCATTTTATGTACATCTCTGCTTTGTTGTTTCTATTTTTCCAGGAGGTGAATCGATACAAAGGGAAAAACTACCCCATCATGAATGTCCACGAAAGAACGCTGAGCGTTCTGGCCTGTCGAGTGCGTTCTTGTTTACTCTCTTGTCAACGCAGCGTGCTACATAGGTATACTGTAAATGTTTTATGTGCATCAATAATGAATGTTATGTGTGCTTTCGTCACAGTACGTGTCAGAGGTGGTGATCGGGGCACCCTTTGCAGTCACAAAGGATTTGCTAGATCACTTCAAGGTAAAGTAAAAAGCGATTGAACTTGTCATTAACGTAGTTTTCAAAAGGAAAAAAGACATGTGTACAATAATAATGTGTCCATAGGTGGATCTTGTTTGCCATGGGAAAACAGAAATATACCCAGACAAAGACGGCTCCGACCCCAATGCGGTAAGACTAAAAACACTACCACATTATATGGACATTTTTCCATCGCATGTTTTTCTCATATTTAGGAGCCCCGGAGGAAAGGAATCCTGCGCACTGTTGACAGTGGGAACAGCCTCACCACTGATGCCATCGTGCAGAGGATAATCAAAAACAGGTATCATATCTACCGGGCAAAAGAGTAAACAGATGTAATAAATAGGGTACAGTTGACTCATTACTAGAAAACCCTCAGAAAAACGTTCCTTTTTTTCTTTTCTGCAGACCATGGGAATGGTTCTTAGAGAGTGTGATATCAACAGTGCCGATATCGGCTCTTCCATAGCACTCTTCCATAATAAAAATATGGATATTTATTGGCTCGTTGAGGCCTTAGAAAATGGTGTGATAGAATAAATATACTGAAATGTTTTTTTAAAACAAAGGGATAAAAAAAGGAAAACTGTCTGCCGCAATCTAAACAAGGTCTAAAGAAGGGGTGTCCAAACTTTTTTTAAGAAGGGCCAGATTTGATTCTGGGTGGCAATGGTCTCCTTTTTTCTAACAGTAAAAGTTACTTACAAATGCACTGTTTTATAATTATTTTATTTTCCTTGTCACAATTATAATTTTTAAATGGCAAAGTAGCCAAATCTAGGCCAAGCAGGAGTGAACAAATGAAAAAAACGCTGCCTTTCTTCATAATAACATAATGGGCGGTGAATGTCTGTCTGCCACGGCTGGGTTGCGAATTCAGGACAACTCAGCTGAGATAAAGGGGCTGACACATGACCAGGGCTGATTTTCTGTCTCAGTCCGCCTCTGGCCTTAAATAATACATTATAAAACTGAAGCTGTGGGCCGTATAAAATCTGACAGAGGGCTGTGATTGGCCTGCGGGCCGGACTTTGGACACGCCTGGTCTAAAGACTATGCTCTCCCAGTCAGCCACACCACTAGCATAATTAAGTATTACGTATTATTAAGTAAGCATGTGATTTAATGAATACTTCTGCATGTCTCACTATATTCCTCTCGTTTGCTTCAGGTTGTTGTTTGAAGCAAGAAACCAGAAGAAGGAGGCCAAAGAAATCGCTGTGATCCAGGCCATGAAGCGGAAAGAGGAAGAAAAGACTAAAGAGCGATCCCAGGCTGTGCTGTAGGAAAGACCCCAAAATGCACCGATCAACCAAGTGTCATTACAACGCTGACAAACTCAAAATTGAAACAAATCTCATGTACAGTCAAAATCAACCTTTTTTATAACAATGACATTGACACCCTCCATACAAACGGCATCCTGTTTATGGCCAGATTGGCATAGTCAGCTGTGGGATTATCAGGTATATCATGTGTGAGTGTGTGAGTGTGTGTGCATGGAGGGGAGTCCTCTGTGTATTAATATATTCTGCATATGCAAATACCTGTGGAGAAATAATGCAAGAAATCAGACGAATGTGTGCGTTCTGTCAGAGCAGGGAAGTCACCACCATTCTGTGACTGGATATTTGTGTACTTTTATTTTATTTTTTTATTTGAAAGAAAAAAAAAAAAAAGGTTATTCAATTTCTAAATATTATATATTATGGGATTTAGGCATATATAAGGAGAACATGCTGGAATCTGTAGTGCTGGACAGGCACTGAACTATAGCAAAGACAGAACTGAATCTGTCTGCCCAACTGGGTGTAGCCCTACCACTGATTTATCTTTGTATATAGTGTATGTATGTATAATGAAGTGACTTCAGGCTGTGTGGAGGATGGTAAAAACCACTATAGCATTAGGGGGGACAATCCCCACTTTTATCCAACCAAGAAGGTATCGAAATGTTTTGATATACTCTTTTGGGACCTCATGTACTGTATATACCTGATGATACTCCAGACCCGTCAGAAATCTTCTGGTTTTGTAGTAACGGCAGGTTTTTAACGACGAAAATGCACACTGTAAAAACCCGCACGCCTGACATTTTGAGTGCATTTGTTTTCAAAGTAACACTCCTCTGACTGGTTTTAATCTTTAGTTTTCATAGTGTGACGAAAGACGCTCAGTATTGACTTGACTATAAAAAAAATAGACCTCGTACTGTCTTTTCTGAGCCCCGAACAATTTATCATGTCTGTGGGATCAAAATAATATATATTTTTTGTAGATGTATATTTTACTCACCTCTTCTCCATTAACAACTGTATAGATTCATATTGTGTATAAAAAAAGAAGCTAAATAATATATCTGTATGTCAAGTTGGAATGCATTCAGTATCGGCTATAATCTGTACGTTATTGACAAATACTGCAGTGGCTGATGGGACTGCAGTATGTTATTGTGGACAATAATAACAGTTTTATTCTGAAAGGCTGTTTGTTGTTTTTATCACGTTGAATTAATTCCCTCTTTTATTAGACTGCACATCAGTCACTGTTTGAAAGGTAAGCTCGCGTTTTGGACACCAGAGGTGACCTTTGATCAAAAAAGATTACCTTAGTTTCACAACATGTGACTCACACAGACTTTGTTAATTGTCAGGCCGTTAGGATTCGATTACTTTAGGAACAGACTGGTATCCTGCAAAGTTATGTAAGCGTGTTTATTCTAGAGGAAAGCTTAGTCAGCTTTGTATTGTAACCTCACATGAAAATCTGTTTAAGAATTTGTACACAGGGACAGAGATATGATGGTTAAATCATGACCTTGAGACACAACGTTCAGATAACCCCTGGTTCTCCTATGGTTAGGTTCAACAGAAACCAAAAACTAACGTTTAGAGAACGTTCCCTCAGGGTTAGGCAGGAGCCTAAACATTCCCTAAAAACTAAAACGTTCTCCTAGTGGTTGCACCATAGTTTCCACACGTCGACACATGAAAACTGTTTGGGGAGGATTCATAATGA
The DNA here is from genome assembly GCF_958295425.1 of Solea solea. Classification (NCBI taxonomy): domain Eukaryota; kingdom Metazoa; phylum Chordata; class Actinopteri; order Pleuronectiformes; family Soleidae; genus Solea; species Solea solea. The sequence continues at coordinate 14,144,864 of NC_081149.1, forward strand.
CATGGTCATGTTTAACCACTTTAAAGGTGTGGAGACATCAACAGTCCAGCAGATGGCACCAAATTACTAACAATTTATTAACATGGAAAACTGACAGGAAGGTAATACGTGATTTTGTAACTCATAATAAATCAGTTCAAGACAGTTAAGCTGTATTAGTTGCAGATTGTTTCTAAAATGGGCCACTACATGAACTGAAGTACAACTGTGTACGTTTATTTATTTATTTATTTATATATATATATATAAGAGAGGAAAGGAAATCTCTTTTGTCCCAGCTGACTTGGAAGCAGCGCAGGCGTGCACACGTGTCCCCAATTAACCCTAATTAGACCTTCAGTTGCGCGTCAAACAGCGACATCGTCACCTGTGAGCGGGTTTGTGCTGTGAGTTAAGCGACACATCGGCGTACAGAGCAAAACGGAAAAGAGAAAAGAAGCAACGATGCTTTGTTGTCTGAAATTCCTACCAGCCCCTCTACAGGTACTACTTCCATTAACCTCAATTAATTTAACCTCCTCAGTCCGTGGAGTTTTGTGTTATTTCACCTCAACACAGTGGACAGACAATGCAAAGGTTTGCCCAGTTAATGGTTTATGAATACAGGTTAAGAGGATGAAAAAAGAAATGGAAGTAACCACTCTTATAAAGGAGTATATAATTGTTTGTCATTATGGAACATAATTTGGCTCTTTATAACTGTAAGGGAACACAATTAACCTCTTTGTAGGTGAAACTGAGGAAGCTAAGCTTAACCATTAATAATTTTATTATCTACACCTGTGCATTTCCTGACCTATTCTCTACAAAGTTGTTACTTTTAGATATTACTCCTTGAAACCTTATTGTATCTCTGTTGTGCTGAACATATCCAGTGGGGACAATAAAGAGTATTTAGTAACGTAATTTATCATAATGGTGTCCTGGTTGCATGAGACAACTGTGAATGTCTTTGTAGATCTGCATGAGAATTTGCCTTCAGCGGGAAATTACAGAGGAGGATAAAAAGGCCAAACTCCAGAGCTCAAAAATAGAGCAGGACCTTTGTGAACATGCCAGGACTGAAATGAATGTGGTGAGAATCCTGATGCTTGGTGAGTTAAGAGAAGAAGGCTGTCACATTTTCTGCTGTGAGGTAAAGGTGACATGACGGTCCTCTGGTTTGTGCACCAGGAGCTGCAGAGAGCGGAAAGAGTACTCTTATCAAACAGATAAAGATCATTCACAGTCATGGCTTCTCCAAGCAGGAGCTCATCACCTTCAAGGTAGGTGAGATTAAACTTAATTTGAACATATCAATGTAGATGGAACAGGATACAATATTCCGCATCAAAATCCATGGAATAACCTGGAATACTATGGTTGTTCATTTCACAGCCAGCTGTACTAGACAACCTTCTGACCTCTATGAAGTTTGTTCTCCGAGGGATGGGAATGCTGAGGATAAACCTTGCAAACAAGAAGAACAAAGTTCTGTATTTTCATTACAAACCCCCTTTAATTACACTAGATGTTGGTTTTTGTCAACAGAAATGTGTCCTCTCATGACGTTGCAGGTGCATGCTCGTTCCATCCTGTCCTGCGGCCAGTGTTTTGGGGATGACCAGGAGCTGCTTCCTTTCATGGCTCACGCTTTCTGCGCACTTTGGGCCGACCAGGGTGTGCAGGCAGCTGCAGCCAGAGGCTACGAGTTTGAGCTGAATGACTCAGCACTCTAGTGAGTACAGTGATCCCAAGTCATCAGCACCTCTATGACTGACGACTCATCCTCGGGAAATGATTCCTGTGACATTTGTGGAATGGGAGGCTAAAATTGGGACACTTTTTACAGACCTCAGGGAGATGGGAGTTATAGGGTGGAGGAGGTGAAACACATTAAAGATTAAAGATGACAACTCAAATATAACACCTGGTGATGCTGCAGTGTGAGGGCACTTTTGTAGAATCTGATTTTAGAGAATCTAAAATATGTTTTAAAATGATCATGAAATAAGTGTATGCAGTTCTGTCCGTCAGTCATGGAATTATATTTCCATTTGGTTGCTAAAAGAGCAGAACCTGTACAATGTTACTCTGTGTAGATCATTAGCTAAATGTGTGTTATATCACTGGCTGAAGAGTGCATTGTTAACTGAAGAGTGGAATAATAGTTTGTTATTTTCAATCACAGATGTTGCATTGAGTGACACAGCTACAGTAGATTTTCAAGATGCATTGATTATTAAAATGAGATTATCAGTCAAATTCATAATCATTTCAACACATTTTTTGACACATTAGTTAAAAACTGCATTGCTGAATTTATGTATGAGGAAAAAGCAGGAGATTGACGGCTTAAACCACCTCTTGAAAACAATAGGCAGACGTCTGTCTCCATCCACTGCTTATTTCATGATCTCTGTGAATAGATCACGTGTCTTTTTAGTTTGTCATTTGGCCACCACTTTGCTGGTGCACAAACTGTGACCACCACGGCATACTTTGAAGGTAAGGGACATTTTTATATTAGCTTTTTATTTTTGATTGAACTTGAACTAAACTAACTTATTAGGAGCCCTTATCTCAGAGGCAGCAAGGATGTTTGCCAAGTCAAACTTCGGCTGGCCAGACAGAGAAAGATGATGATGTGACAGCTTCATTATCGAAACTCAATAAGGTTGGAGCTGGAGGATGATATGAAACTCAGTGGGCTCTTTTTACTGTTCTCACTTTGCTGGACCCCACAT